>NC_142490.1:43425194-43590194 GCF_965113065.1 Corylus avellana | reverse complement strand
ACTTTTCCCATTGAGCAAAATCTGGCACTCAGTAAACATGATGGAGACCTCATTGCGGATCCCTCGTCATATCGTCGACTAGTTGGTAAGTTGATTTATTTAACGATTACCAGACCAAATTTGGCATATGCAGTGCAGGTGTTGAGTCAGTTTATGGACAAGCCACGAACATCTCATTTAGATGCAGCACATAGAGTATTACGCTACATCAAGCAGTCTCCAGGACAAGGAATTCTCTTATCGGCCACAAGCAACATTCAATTGCATGCATTCTGTGATGCAGATTGGGCACGATGTAGAGACACTCGACGTTCAGTCACTGGATAGTGTATACTTCTTGGAAGCTCACCAATATCTTGGAAAACAAAGAAGCAGACAACAGTATCCCGTTCTTCAGCTGAGGCAGAATACAGAGCTATGGCCTCAACTTGCTGTGAAATTACCTGGTTAAAACAATTGTTGGCAGACCTCTATATCCCACATCCACAACAAGCAAAATTGTATTACGACAACAAGGCGGCCATCCACATCGCCTCGAATCCCGTCTTTCATGAAAGAACAAAACATATAGAAATTGATTGTTACCTCATTCGGGAAAAGCTGCAGGATGGCATAATTCAGACTTTTCACATATCTACCACTTAACAACCCGCTGATCTATTTACTAAGGCTTTGGGTTCAAAACAATTCAATCACCTACTTGACAAGTTGGGTGTTATGAATATCCACTCCAACTTGAGGGGGAGTGTTGAAGAAGGAAATATCAGCAACAGTCATAAATTAAATGAGAAAATAAATCCACAACGTTAACATTCCATCTACGTGAATGATTTCCTTGTATAGAAGATCACAACATCAATTCTCAACAGCTATGTAAACCAAAATTTCTGTATAAATACATGCTCATGTAATTCGATTATCATCAAGTAAATATAGAAGTATTTTCTTATATTAGTTTTTTTCAAAAATGAATAGCAAAAATTTTTTTTTTCAAAAAAAAACACTTTTTAAGTAGATATTTTGTCTAACCTTGCTTAAAGCATTCACATTAACCTTACTAAAATAAAATAGCTTTTTTGCTGTCGCAGTCTGTTGAAAGAACATTGCAAAAATCCATTTTTGTTTGTGGAAATATGAGCCAAGTGGGTGCATTGTCATAGAAAAGTAAAGTCTTTAACAAATTGGTTCAATCAAATGAGAGAAAATAGCAAATGGTTGACTCAGATGTACCACACATTCTGCAGATATTTCCATGCATTTAACATATTCTGCAGATATTTCAACCGCACTACTATTTGGTCTCAAGCCCTTCATGAGGATTGCCACGATGCCACCTTTGTTGGCCAAAAAGTCTGAGTTAAGCAATATGGGATGGGATACCGTGACGATCACGTGAACTTCTTTGCTTTCGCCATGATTGATCTCACCGCTAAGTCGACGTAAAACTGTTTAAAGACGAGCATTTAGTGAAGAAGCTCCGTCTAATCACACTTTCCCCCTTTGACCACTGTTTTGTTCTCTTCGAAAATTGGAGGGATGGTGCGCCAAACGATGTTGCCAGGTCTCCCAGCTCAAATCGATGCACAGAGTCAGCCAACTTGAGACGTGGAAAATTGATTCGGTAATTTCAGAAATGCCATTGCTTTCATCTCTCCGTTCTTTTTGGTCAGCTTAACATGCACCGTAGATTACAAAAGGCGACCGGTTAATTGGAAGCTTGAATTTGAAAAAGGATAAAAAAAAAAAGACCTAAGCGCGTAGATCTAAATTGATCACCACTTCTACACTAGATTTTCTCTTGCTTTTGTGTGTCAAATCTCTTTCACTCACAATGTTCATGACCTTCTTTGCCTACGGTGACAATGCCCATTCATCGAGTGCACTTTTGAACCAAATGCAATCCCTCGCCTTTTCAAACCTACCACTTGAAAAAATGAGAGAAAAAAATATATATTCAAGCTAAATTAGTCATTCCGACCCATCCATTTAAATCTTTGAATATAGTCTTAATTATTTGACAGGATCCTCTCCGATCCAAATCTCAAGTCTAGACACTAGTCATTGATATTATAAGGACAAAATTACAAATTTATCACCGACTAAATTCTTTTCAATTCATTTGGATCGAAGAGAATCCAATTTCCTTAATTATACTTTTACATGAGTTATTACACAACGGTAAACCAAATGTATTTTTTTAAAAAAATGTTAACATACCTTAAGTCATCGCTATTTCACTGTCCTCAAGTTGTAAACTACGTTTCATGAAGTGAAGTTCACTAGTTCAAATCTTCTTCTCTTATTTCTTTCTCCTTTTGCAAACATGTCAAAAAAAGTTAATGACTAATGCAAAATACTACATATTCATCTCATTCTTATTCTATTATGTTGGCATTACACTGTCATTTTACCATTATATATATATATATATATATATATATATATATAAAATAGTAAATTGACAATGCTATATCATCGTAGTAAAATGATAATATAGGATATAACTTCTTCTTTTTTTTGTTTTTTCTCTTAACAATAGATAATCTAAGGATAAATTGACAATATCACCACAATGATGTGGTATATAGTATTATTAAAAAAATATATCCAAAACCCAAAAAACCTAAAAAGCCCATAATCTCAAATTAGTTAGCTTATTAAACCAAGATTAACCGAACCTAACCTCAAGCCTGCCGCGTGTCTATACACAAATGGAATAGTCCCATCAATCCTATCCAAAACAAAAATGAGGTTAGATTAGTCATTCCAACCAATCCATTTAAATCTTTGGATTTAGTGCTTAATTATACTTTCACATTGTCTATTACACAACGGTAAACCAGATGTCAAAAAGAAAAAATCCAAAACCGAAAAGCCCATAATCCCACAATCTCTAATTAATTACTTTATTAATTAATCCACATTAACTGAACCTAACCTTGCCGGCAAATATCAATTTCTGGCCGGGTAATTCACCGTTTCTCGTCGGAGTAATATCAATCTCGATCAAATTCTCCTCCTCTACATGGAAATCCAGACCTCTCTTGTCGTTCCCATCCAAGGCAATCTCTATCAAACCCTCTCTGTCCTCCTCGTTCCACTTGAAGCTAGTGCCCTCCGGCGAGTACCACTCTCCGACAGCTGGAAACTCGCCAAGGTCGCTGCCCGACGAGTCTTCCGAGTCCGATTCCGGGTAGTACAATGACAACGAGGGGTACCTATCAATACCCACATTCCGGGTCGCTTCCCTCTCATTCGGGTCCGGACCGGTTTCGTTCGAATTCGGATCCTCTGTTTCTTCGCCTTCGTACTCTTCGTATATGACCTCCAATGGTGCCCTCACGTCCCATTCCACGAACGAGTCCTCGAAGCACGGCATCGGGTCGAAACCCACTTCGGTTTCGAAATGGGACGTGACCCACTTGTGATCTTCGAGAAAGTCGGGTTTTCCGGGCACACGGGAATCGCTTTCCTCGCTTTCTTTGTTTCCATCGAGAAAGTCGGGTTTTCCGTGCTCACGGGAATCGCTTTCCTCGCTTTCTTTGTTTCCATCGAACTCGTTTTCGAATCTCTGAATCGCACCGAGTCGGAGTAGAGTGAATAACAGAATCCCAGCTCCGTTAAGTACCGGCGAGAAAACAATTTTCAGGAAAAGGTGTGGGAAATAGAGGAGAATCAGAGCGTAAAAACTGACAACGGTTGAGAAAAGAGGGTTCGAGAAGATTGACGATAGTTCATGGGTAAAAGATTTCATGGTTACAGCAGAAAAAACCGAATTCAATTCCCATAGAACTTTCTCAGAAAACCATGTTTTCAAAAGAAATTTATGAGTGAGAAATGAAACCCAATTAGAATAAAAATGGGATGGGACATAAAGAGGCAAGAGAGAGAGAGAGAGAGGTTCGGAGGGTCAGTGTTAAAAGATGACGGGGGGGGGGGGGGGGGGGGGGGGGGGGGGTTGTTTAAGAGGCTTTTGGAGTGCGTTGGAGAGAGGCATGGAATATCAAGGGAGACGGAGGAGCAGTGGATGGTGCAATTACCGAGATGACCTTTGTCCCACAAAATCTACAAATCGTTCTTAAAAGATGTATGCATATTCATTCATGAATTTGATCACTGGTTTTAGGGTCAGGACCAGCCCGAAAGCTCGTCCTGATTCATGGATTTTGATTGGGGATCCAAGTGATCATCACAACCCTTTATTTATTTATTTTTTAATTTTTTTTAATTTTTTTTTATGGAACAAATTATAATTCCTAATCTTATTTGTGTCTTTTAATTGTCATTTTTTTTTTGGTGTGTAGATATTTAGTTAGCTTTTTAGTTGGATTGGATGGTTCTTAAATACAAGAAACATAGTACAAATTTACAGCAAAAAGAAGGAAAAAAAAGAAACATAGTACAAGGGTTCAATTAAATTGTTCATTCAAAGTTTCCAACTTTCTCTTTTGGAACCGTCTTTACTGAAAACTAGTAGAGTTGAGTACTAATCTCCTTAGATTTAGAGTATTTATCCCCTATTGCAACGCCGTAGAAAGTTAATTTCACATTGATTTCTTATGAGTTTAAACTTTATAAATAATTTTCGGAAGCATTGCTTATAATTTTGATTAATTATTTTAGGAGTAATGGTATAAATGTAGCTGACATTTTTATCTTGCTCATAAAAAATGGTATCAAAGCAACATAATAACACTATATGACACGGAAAAATTACATAAGATGTAGGCCCTGACTAGGACATCAAAAATTTGAATTTTAGAATTATGACACTTTAAAAAGTTAGACCAGGATGATTTTAAGGAACTTCAACTACAACTTTGACTAATCCTCTGAAGTAGTGACATGGACGTAATCAACATTTTTTTGAGCCGTGACAAGTTCAATAATTAACCAACTGATTAAGGGGATTGTATAGCAAATCAATTCGGCTTCAATTAGGGTTTCATGCCTTTAGGGTCGAAAGTGGAAGGTGGGAGAGACCTATTGGCAATTACAAAGAGAGGCAAAGACAGGCCAAGTGGCGATTAGGGCTTTGAGAGAGGGTCTCTAAAAGAACTCATGAAATGAAGAATTGCAAATTGGAACCCTAATAAACGTGTAAGAGCATTCCTATTGAGCTCTTTAAATTTGACTTTTCTTTAAAAACTTGAAAAAAAACTCACAAAAAGAGTCATTTAACAAGCTCTCTACTCTATTTTAAATTTAACTTTGATCAATAAGACTCTCCAAATATCAAGTGCCAAAAAGTGAAAGTTATTTAATCTTATATATTCGTTTTCCTTCTCTCTCTCATCTACCAAGAACAAAAAAAAAATTAAAAAAATAAGAAAATAATAATATTTAACTAAAGTAGAGGAAGATATAGTGAGTTTGATATTTGGTTCATTTTAAAAGAGGCTCTTCAAATTTAATTTTTATTTGAAGAGCTCAATATAAATGTTTTAAGTGGTTAAAAGAAAGAATATATATATATATATATATATATATATATATATATTAATGGCCGATCATGGTGGGTTACCAACATCCGATATCTGACTTGAGATGGTGAATATATTCATCTGACAAACCGAAAAAGTTTCAAAAAATTCGGCCGAACCATTGACATACCGGCGGATTTGTATGGGTTGGTTGATTTTCACCGACTCAAAGAGTAGCCCTAAAAACTAGCATTTGTGGTTGGAGTCAGACTATAAAGTGAGAGTATAATATTTGTTTGATAAAATTTCGAAAAAGTGGATTCCAATGTGAAAAAAGTTAGATTTAATGGCTCATGGTATAGTCGTCGCCTATTGTCATGTAGGATTGTGACTTAAAACCTAATTGACCTCTCTCTTCTTTGATAAACCACATTGCATTTATATGCTTCCGATGGTATTTTTCAACCGACCATGTAAATTTCTCCACAAGTCCTCTAACTTAATAACAAGTTACACTTAATTATGTCGTTGATAAAAATGTCACGAATATCTCAATCAAAGGTGATGTACTCTAGTGCCACAATGAATACGACATGATTACTGATCAAATTAGATAGGGAAAACGTTAGCTATATTTGCTTTATTACTTTAATATTTGCTCAATCGATCTCACATAGTAAGGAAATAACGTGCGATTTAGCACCGACGGGCACCTTTATAATCTATCCGCCCAATACAAGCAATTCACCCTAAACCTGCCTAATGCAAGACCAACTTTTTAGATTGTTATAACCAAATTATTCACTTTTCCATTGGAAGAGAATGTACAATAATTCAATATATCGTAAGCTTTAAAAAACAGTGATGCCCTTTTCTTTATATGTACTCAAAGGCCCTTATGAAACTAAGAAGGTTTCTCTGTTCCTGTCAAAGCACATGATATGTGCCATGCAGATGTGGTAGTGCAGTAACTTAGGTTGAAGGTCTAAAGAATAATGTTAGAGAGGATGCTATATATATATATATATATTAGTTCCGTGGGCATAATCGGTCTTGTCAACTTTGATAGAATTGTATATATCTCCTTTTCTTTTCTCTCATTCACTTTAATAAGCAAAAAGGTCCTTTGGGCCATCTTTCTTTTCATTACTCACAAGTATCAATCTGCCTTTTCAGTGGAAATGTAACGTGGGGACTTTGTTGAATTTGAAGGCTTTCTGAAAATCTTTCGTGGATCCCCTCATGTTTTCACTAGACTAATTAAACGAAATTGAAGTAATCATTTACTTTGAACCAAAAGTTTTCTGATTATGGGCAGTAACACACTTCTCAATCTTACAAACTCTACCGGCAAATTATAACTCATATGTAGATACAAAGCTTCGGACAGTCGGACTGGCAATACGTCACCTGCAAAACAAAGAAAAAGCTAAAAAAACCTTCGATGCTTAAATTAGCAAAGTCCTTTTTGAAGAGAAAACTAAACATAAAGCTTAAGAGAAAGAGTCTTGATCGTTTCGTACCTGGAGGTGTGTACACCTTTTAATGTGGGAGACTCCTTGCCCAATATGATAGCATTGATACCAATGAAGTTTGATTTTTCTGAGCATCTCCATATGAATAAGCAAATCCTTTAAAATAGTCAAATTTGACTATTATTAGCATTTTTTCCTCTTCAGCAGAATAGTCATTTTGTAGTTTTTCCTTCTAGTATAAATAGTAAATAGGCTGATTAGCCTATTCACTATTCACACTATAAACTTTGTTTATTATTATTTTTCTCTCAATTTCTTTCTTTTAGTCCCTCTCTTCTCTTTCTTTCACACTCTATCTCACACAAAATAATATTTAAAAAAAAAATAAAGAGTAAAATAAATAATATGCGAGAGTGTGTATGAAAAAATGAGTAGCTAAATTAAAAATTTATACTTTTTCAATAGCTATAAAGCGTCTTATTTTGGCCATTGGGAGCTATTCCTTCAGCTGTTCAGCACATGACTAGTGCATGCTAATGTTTATACATGGACCACATCTATATCTATGTTGGTTGGCCAACTTAGGTGGTACAGTCACTTTGATGTTGAAATCACTTCGATTATTCATCAAGACCAGAATTTGTGAAGCAATGCTGGTCCATGTGGGCTTTGGCGGCCAAATTCACGTGTCATCTCCCGAGCACTTAAAGTATTAATTATAAGCCTTTGAGCTTTATTTATTTATTTATTTTTTTACAAATTAGTTTTCTATAGTAAATTTTTCCTAAGATTTATATCATTTGGTATTAGAACTATCGCTACGTCGACGATTGGATCATATGAAACTTGTCGAGTACAAAATCAAATGCTTTGTGATCGAGTCTTGAAGGGAACAACTTATAAGTTCGATTAAAATATCTTGGTACAAGGTTGGGTTAATTTCCCAATTGTGGTCGATGGTCCAAAGATATACTGATGTGTGATATGAATCGAAAGGAGCCTAACATGAGTGGCTGGATGTTTGATATGACGTTTTATTTGCCCACCCTTCACTTGCTCCGGAAAGTTATGGTGTCCCCGGGAAGGCATTTTGAAAAGGTAATCAATAAAGAGTTGAGCTAAAAGAAAAATGCGTAGTACAAGCTTTTTTTGGTTCTGTAACTTCCGGGTTGGTTTGGTATTGAGAGCAGCACATCTCTCTCTCTCTCTCTCTCTCTCTCTCAACCATAATAATTTGCAACTTTGGGTGGTCTACCACTAAATCCTAGCTTCACTTTCAAGTAAATTATACAGAGATATGATTGGATATTAAAGAACAATGAATTCAACCATAGGGACCTCCATAAGCTTTTAAACATGTATGGGCTAAAGCAGAACATTTTATCCTGATGAAATGAATCCTTTTATTTATCTGGCTCCCAAAAAAAGAGAAAAAGATAGCGTACACACTAAAGAAGTGTAATGCTTTTTCTCTACCATCTTCTCATTCCCTTCCTTACTTCGTTTCCCAATCCTTCAGATAACGAACAGACACACATGTATATATATATATATATATATATATATATAGGTGCTTCTTGAGGGGAAGCCATTCTTTAGGGACAGCATTTGAGACTCATTGTTAGTTGTGGCAGACAAAGAATCTAGGCAAGCAATTGACGAGTGTTCAAAGCCAAAAAACTTTTCGCAAGGCCAATCACATGGGTTTGGGCCCCTTAGATGTCACATATACATGGGTTAGGTCCTTCCCTTACAAACTCTATCTAACATTTCCAAAAAATTTATGCCAACAAGGCCTACGGCGGAAGTAATTAGATTGGTTTACACAGGAAGAAGAGATTGGACACTAAACTTTCTAGCAAATCTATCGTTCATAGACGTGTTGTTTTATACCCTACCATTCCAGATAACTTCGTCTGAGCCAATCTATTAGTCATAGACGTTTTATACCCTACCAAAAAGAAAAAAGTTTTTTGCTTGGACAGAAAACTTTTCCCCAGGATATTTTCCCCAGCGTGAGGCCAGGGCAGCTTTACTTGTCATTTAATAAAAAGCTATGAGACCCTCCATATCATAAGCTCTCGCCAGCTCTTGAATCAGAATGGGAACATGAAACCCAATAGTAACCATCACTCCCAGGATTTAAAAATTGTTCCTCGTTTAGAATTTATAAATGCTATATATCCAAAAGAAAAGAAAGGAGAAAAGAACAGAAAAAGGGTCCTAGCATTATCATGTACAACGTTTTCAAAAAGGCAAGCCTTCAGTAGCAATCGTATCATTTACATAGCCCTTGCTAAGATTCAAGGAAGAGCCAGCAAATCTGTAGAGAAGTTAGTAGTGTCGTGGACCTCCATTATACTGCATATCAGTGGGAAAATTTCCATATGGAGGTCTTGCAATCGGAGTTGCATAAGGTGAACCTGAAAGGCAGAACAATAATGTAGCTGAAAGTCTAATAGTGATTACTAGCAAATTGCCTCCAACACAACAATATAATTAATTGAAGTACCTACCAAATGAGAATGCCAGAGGCGTGCGTGAATTTGTAGGGGGTATTTGGGGCAGATCAGCGCCAGGAGCTCTCATGTCCTTAAAATGTCCACCATAAGCGGTGAAAAAGGATGGCATTGTACTTGCACTTGCAACTGGAGAGGGTTCAACCATGCTGCTACTGTAGGGGCCGGCACTCACTCCAAAAACCGGGTAAAGGGCACCACCAGTACTAGAAATGCCGCCATAACTCTGAGAGTAAACAGTATCATCTATAGGATGTGAATTCACATAGCTTGAATAAGTTTTGGGAGGAGCAGCTACCCTAGATACAGCAGGATATTGATTGCCTTGATATGATACAGCAGGATATTGATTGCCTAGATATGATACAGCTACTGATCCTGTCCTTCCAGGTAGTGTAGCCCTCTCATATGCTGAATTCACCTATTAATTTAAGCATATTTGTTAAGTTCCTTACCCAAGATAGGTTAATATAAACAACTTGGATATAGCGAAACAATTAGAACAGGAACCTCCAGCCCACTGATAGATCTTTTTTATGGATCACTGTTCCAAACTCACAGAGGATGAAGGAAACACTTCAACTTACTTGGTTGGGCCCTTGGTAATTACATGGATTGCGAGGTGAATAAGAGCTTTGCCAATGTCCTCCAGTGACTGAAGTGTGAAACATCATCAGTATTATATCCAAGAATAATATCAAAAAAGGATCAGTTCTTAATTTCAAACTTAGATAAGGTGAGACAAAAACCTGCTAAAGCTCCCTGATTTTGTGATGAAAACCCAGTAAATGACGGGATAAAACTTTTCTCAGAACAAGATGAAGAGTTATTTGAGTTCAAATTGGATGCAGATGCTAGAGCATGCTTCATCTCATCCAAATGTCTCTGAGACTCTGCTCGATCGAGTTCTACAAAGATAACCTTAAGGATTCCAAAGCATTAGCAATTTTACAATGAACAGCAACATATGGATCCAAGTTGGTAGATAATTACCTGATCAAAATACTCATCTGAGCCAGGCATATCCTTGCTCTTGGGCAAAACATAATTAACTGCCAAACACATCATGCAGAAGAAAATAAATTAACAAATCATGAGGAGGGAAAGAAACAACAACTGGTGGAAACAAAGTGTAGCAATATAACTATTTAAAGATGAAAGCAATATAATGTCGTAAGATACCTAACATTTCATTTAGTGCATCAGCTGGTACCTCCTTTCCTATTTCATCGAATCTCTTTTCAGTACGAGCCTTTAGCTCAACTGGCCTCGGAAATACCACTACAGCAATCTAAAAAAAAAAAAAAGTAACGAAGTCATTCATGAAGGTGAAATGAGCATAAAGAGTCTTCCAGTTAAAAAACTTTAAACAAAATAATTTGTCAAGGATTGGTAGTTACCTTCTGAAAGTATGCAAATGGTTTCAGTTTACGTTTACGTGCATTCTTGTAAACATTTGTCTGATCAATTATGTAGTTGCGAGGTGTATTGGCCGCCCGTGATAAAAGAGTATTAAAAATCCCAGTTGCTTTATCCATTAGACAATCAAATCGTTGACCATAATTTTTCTTACGCAGTAACCCTGGCACCTGTACAAAGATTTACCTTTATTAAGCAATAAGTTAAGATACTATTGAGCAGCAAAATTAACAGCACTATTAGTGTATAAAAATAAATAAATTTAATTTTTTTTTTTTTTAAAAAAAAAGAACAAAACATAAACCTTCATTTGATCCAGAGCTAGGTTTGTCCCAAGCAAAACGTAACGATTCTCAGGATGCTCCTTCATCCATTTTTCTGCCCAAGTACTCTTGCCTGACGCAGGCAGTCCAACCATCATCATCAGTTCACAATCCCCTGGCTTAGAAATAGCAGGGCCCATTATTGCACTTCCATCTTCAACAGCAGAAGCCCAAGGCTTATAATCTTCTTCAGGAACAAGTCCCTCTTCAACACTAAATTGCAACTCGACCACAACATTTTTCAACAAAACATGGGGATAGAGGGCCGATTCCCATTGTAATTTTCTTGTTGGAGAATCCACCACTCCTAGACCACTGAGACCAGCATCAATTTTCTTTGCGGTACCCAGCCATTTACCATTCTTGGAGAAACCAATTGAAGCCAACGGTTTATCTTCAAGATTAACGGCACAGACAATTGTATCACCAAGCCCGAACTTTTCACCATAATCCAAAAATTTGCCTGCACTTGAAAATTTTCCAGTGCCCCCAAACCCGAAGCTGTGTTCAGTTTCCCCCAGGTTCCCCACATTGTCATCCCCTCTAGAAATGCCTACACGGCAAACATGCTGCTGGTCAGGGGCCGTGTCCACCATATCAACTGGCTGCATTGAAATGATTTTGCAACCAAAACAGTATTTCCCTCGTGTTATCCCAACATTGGCCCGAGCACCAGACCAGCAATAAGCAAACCCCTGCTCATGAAGTGCAGATCCTTGAAGACCATTGCCTTCAATATTGAAATCTGGAGAAAGGGTGGCAATCCACATGAGCATTCAGACAAAAATAACAAAAACTGACTTTGGAACTCTTTTACACGCAATTGAATAATTTAGCTATTTAGGTGAATCCGTTTTGGTGTGTCTGCAATCAAAGGCTAAAAAATGCATCCCTATCTTGTTCCTTCTTTTGATGCTTCTTGATTTTCTTGTCACTTAAGGATAACAACTAGATTGAGTCAAAGTTTCACGACATTGCAAACTAATGCAACTTTACTGGAAAGAACAATACCCATATAAAAGTGGCCCTTCACATCCAAACGAAGAACAACAATGCACACCGGAAATTTATTCTTTTCTCTATGGCTCCTATTCTTTTCTCATTCTATAACATCTTGTTCCTTTTAGAACACAGTGAAAATATCTATGCCACACAATAATCAACATTCTCCGGATATAATTATCTACGCTCCTGGAGCAATCCTCATTGATTATAGTAACATACCTATCATTAACTTTCATATCTTTCTCATTAAGCACAATCTTCTTCTTTTTTCTTACCTAATTCGTTGAATTTAATGGTATCATACGTCATAAATCATTAACATGTACCAATGTACTAATCTTTTCAAGATTCCTAGAAACTCTTATACAAAAAGCATTTTAAAAATCCTTAATTTCTAGATTCATCTACCCTAAAACCCTATTTAGAAAGTATATAGGAAATTTTTTAGCGAATTTTGCCAAAGATATGGAAAATTGAGAGAATTACACCTATCAGTCAAAGTTAAATTCCAATAGTAGAAAGAAGTGGCAAAAAACTTTAGGAGCAGCAAATACCTAAGTTGCAGTCGGCAGGGTTGAGTACCACGCGCTCTGCGGGCTTTGATTCCGAAGCCTCATTTACATCGTCAATCTTTGCCTTCTTCGTCTCCCGTTCGCCTTGTTCGGAATGTTCGCGTTTCGTCGATGCCATTTGAAAGGTATAACAGAATGAGTTGAGTCAGAGAGAGAAAGAGAGCCAAGCGCGAAGTAAAACGCCCCGTGCGAGGGATGTTGGGAAGTATTTATAGCGTCGAGGAAATAAAGGGACGCCGTTAGATCAATCTCTGTCGAACCGACTTAAGGAGGTAGCAGGACAACTGGACAAAGATGATTAGTGCATTTAATGGAGTATATAAGGTCATATTATTTAATTTTGTTAAAATATATATATGCTAACCAAATAAGTCAATAACCATGATATAATATACCTCGTTAAATGCATTACTTTAAATCACAATTAAAAATAAATATTATCAATTCTAAATAAAATGAAAATAATCCTTTTTTAGTCAAATGGACATTAATTACTTCATGATAAATATAAGATAAAATCTTATAAAAAAAATTACATTATTTAAAATTTTAAGTAATATGATGCAATAATGGTACGTTTGGCATTGTAATTTCATAAATAAAAAATTGTAATTTTAAATTAAATTGTAAAAAAATCAATTACTTAAGATTATGTTTTTTAAAAAAAAATGGGATTTGAAAATGTTGAAAATATGCGTTTTGAAGTAATGAAGTGTTTTTTTTTTAAATGCTAAATTGCAATTTTAAATGTCAAAATATAATTTTACTAAATGCTTAGCTTAGCTATGTTTAAAAAAAATTAAAAATCATGTTTTCAAATCATATATTTTAATATTGTTATTTTTAAATTATACTTTTTGAAATCGTAAATTCACAAAAAAAAAAAAAAAAAATTGTGATTTAAAGGAAGGAACAAGACCCATATTTTCATATTGTTATTTTTAAATCACACTTATAAAAAATTAGCATGTTAGAATTAAGGAGTCTAATTCATCTAAATAAATGAATTAATTATCATGCCTCAACATGATCCGAACAAAACACGTGAATCCAAATTGTTACCCCTATGTCACATATCCATGCTTGGAGAGACCACGAGACTGGTTGCCACACCAATGGTGGTACAGTGGTGACTAGTGAGTGGTAGTCGTGGAGTGAGATGGACAAAAGGGGTTGTGCAATGGGCCAATGGCTCTTGGTTTTTTTACTTTTAAAACAGATCGATAATGCAACATATTTTTAGACGACAATTACAAAGCAATGACTTGGATTTGAGAAATTGCATGGTATTACGGGACGAGTAATGTTAAAATGTGTTGGAATTGGTGGCTCATATTAATACCAGTGGAAGGTCAAGTAAATGGGAGCAGAGTGAATGTCGCAATAGTAACGTTCACGGAGCGGGAGTCTACTGGTCCATGGGTGTAATTAAGTTTGCGGGGGAGTCATTAGGTTGTGAGGGTGTGGGGGCAATGCCCTTGCGGTACGGTACGGAGTATTTTTTGAATTTTCTTAATACGTCCGTACAAGTAGGGTTTAGGGTTTTTTCTATATATGTATGATGTAATCCTGAATCATTAAGAATAAAAATACAGCCGCCTCTCTGTAGACGTAGGCAAATTGCTGAACCACGTTAAATTTGTGCTTCGATTCTTTCTCTTAATCTCTCTCTTTTTTCGATTGTATATTGTTCATCAATTATTGTGCACCGTAACAACAAAAAGTCATTTTTATATTTTTCTTGTGTTTCTAAAAAATTGATGTAGATTTTAAAATTCTCGGTAAATCAAAATTTAATAATTATCTATTAAAAATTTAATGATAATTTTAAAGTTACATCACTTTTGGAAGAACATAAGGATTAAGGAAGACTTCTAGGATTATTCCTATAACCCTATCCAAGATTCCAAATAAATGAGCTTGATTTATCAGTGTTATTTCAACAATTTACTTTTGTTAGTTATATGGGAAAATGCACTTTACCTCCTAAAGTTTGAACTCTTTTTCAATTTGAACCCCAATATTTAAAAATTTGCAATGTACTCTCATGAAGTTTTGAAAATTGTCAATTCGAACCTTCCGTTAGACTTTGCCGTCTGAGAAGACGGAGAGCTCACCATGTGAGATGCAGTGCCATTTTTGAACTTCTTCTTCCCTATTTGCCCCTAATATATATATATAAAATACAAAATTAATTAATAAATATTAACTAAAAAATGGGAATGGCCGTAGTCACCCCCAGCCACCCCCAAATGGCCATTCTGGCCATTCCCATGGCCATTTGGGGGTGGCACGGTCGGATGGGGGTGGCTCCAAAGAGCCAAAGGGGGTGGCCGAAACCACCCCCAAACCCGATGCCACCCCCAAACTAGCTATTTAGGGCTAGCCTGGCCGCCCCATGGCCAAAGAGGGTGGCCAACAACCCCCAATTTATATATATATATATATATATATATATATATATTAGGGGCAAACAGGAAAGAAGAAGTTCAAAAATGGCACGTGCATCTCACGAGGTGGGCTTTCCGTCTTCTTAGACGGCAAAGTCTAACGGAATGTTCGAATTGACAATTTTTGAAACTTCATGAGGGTATATTGCAAATTTTAAAACACTGGGGCTTAAATTGAAAAAAAAAAAAAAAAAAAAAAAAAAAGGCTCAAACTTCAGAAGGGTAAAACACATTTTTCCTTAGTTATTCTAAGAGTACTAGCAGCAAATACCCTATGACCCATTATCTATCATATGTTTAGGGAAAATTAAAATTAAAAAAAAAAGAAAGAAAACCCACATCAGAATCCCTATATTTAACCTACACCAAGGGTAGCTACAATGTTTCTCAAATCTTGATCCGAAAGAGATGTGAGTATCATGGTCGATGATGTAGGATCCAATATGTAATAGGAATGCATGCAAGCACAAAGATATAGAAGTGGCTGCCAGCTGCAAGAAAATATTGTGATTAGCATCAGCCGAACGGACAACATGACTCTTATAGTAATGATTTATTGATCTAATGAATACAAATAATCAGAACATTACAAGCAACATTTCAAGAATTATATATTATTTAGCAAAAAGATGAGAAGTTGAGAGGAGTAATGATATAAGGAGGATCTTATAGTCTCTCAAATGTGATGTGGTTTTTAAAATCACCATTAAATTTGAGATGATCATTATTGAATTTTGATTTATCAGTGATTTTAAAAGCCGCATCACAATTGGGAGGACTCTAGTCATTCTTATATCATTACCATTAGAACTTATAATTTAGAGATGAGAAATGTGAACAAGGAAGACAGACTCAGAGAATTAAGGTGGTTCAGCCTATGAGCTACGTCCACATATGAAAGCCTTTTCTTGTATATATCTTTTATTTTTAACTTTTTTATTATTTGATTGTATATAATGCTTTATTTATAGAGAAATAGTATGAATGTTCAGGGGTGGAACTAGAGATTTGTGTTTTGGGGGGGCAAAATTCTAAAAAAAAAATAATTTGGGGGGTCAAAAATTAAATTTTATAATTTTTTTAAATTTTTTTTTGGGATCACTTGGGGGGTCCAAGGTCTCCCAAGGCCTAACGTGAATGTTACATGTCTCTTTTACTTCTACATTAACAACCATAATTATAACTCTTGTCACTTGAGTTCTTATAACTCGTGTCTCTTGAACTCTTGTAACTCTTGTCTTAATATGCCCCGGCAAACCCAACAATAGATTACATACGTTGAAGTTTGATCTTGAACATCAAAGGGCTCAAAAATGGCTTCTATGGCCTAAATTGAAACATCAATTGCTATGACCGAATCTTGGACTTCGGCAATTCTAGCTGGCATCGGCTACTATGAGCAGAACATGGATATCATCGACTATTTGGTTGGCATCGGCTACAATTGCCAAAATTGGGCCACATATTGACCTTAAATAGGTCACATGGACTAAACATATCTCTCTTTGGGCATATATTTTTTCTTTTTTTTTTTTTTTTCTTTTTGTCATTTTTTTTAAATGTTACAAAACATAAAATCAAAAGCTGCAACATCAAAATGGCTAAACTGGAAAAAATAATAAATAAACTATGCGACTACTGCATCTTGTGAAGCGGCTAGTCTATGGGATTCAGTTGGTGGCATATAGATCCATGATGGAGTGTTCGTTGAAGCTTCGGAGGATGACAAAGTGTTCTAGGTGGTCGAGGAAGGCGCGCCTACTTGAATAGACGACACGAAAACCGGTGGATTTACGATGAGTTGAGCTCTCTTTGTGCGGTGCACTAGGAGCTCTCTCCATGCTGCTCAGGGGTATCATGATGCTCCGGTAGATGAACAAAAGAGCACGTTGAAAGGGAAACCATCGTTCATGCTGCTCATGCCAAATGTTTTTTTTTTTTTTTTTTTTTTTTTTTTTTTTTTTTTTAAGATGTGGCATGTGGGGAGAGAGATTGTCAAAGAGTGTATATAGAGAGAGAACCATTCATGGGATCCAAAATTAGCCTTAGTCTATAACTCTGATACCATATTAAATCACCACTTTTCCCTATTGTTTTTTGAGCTCTTGTAACAATGGTGTCTTTAGCTCGGACTTGGATTCTCTCCATTTCATTTGAAATTGAGAGGAACAAGTTAGTTGTTTTTAGGGAGCAATTTTGTCATTTTTGCGCTCCCTGTTTCTCATTTGGACAAAAATGCTCTCTTAAAACAACTAAATGGATCCCCTCTAGATCCTTTTCCCTTGAACTCTTCTAACTCTTGTCTTAATAATTATTGGATAGACACAGTTTATATGAAAATTAAATATTCCAAAAATAAATTAAGATGTTAACCGGACTATAGATGACTACGAAGTATCAATGCTTCTAGTTTTCATATCCATCAAGTGAGAGCTTGTGCAATAGGATTAGAAAACATAGCTCAATGATGTTACATAAAGGCAATGTTACATAGTTCAATGATCTTTTTCTATTATACTCAACTGGCTCTTCGACCAGATTCCAATTTGACAGATGAGAAAAAAGTCCCATCTCTTATTCTTCTTGTCAAGCGCCGAAAACAATGAAACAATATAATTGGAATCTCCTGTTATTAGACTACTCAAAACTCACATAAATTCTGACAGCTTAAAAGATCAGTTACATGACCCACCTCCCTGCATCAGTAAGGCATGCAGGTGAGCCCCACAAGCCCATTCTCTTGAGTTGTTTAAATTTCTATGAAATTCTGGCAGCTTAATAACAGAGAATCCTCATCCTCATAAATTAATAAACCAATAAATGACATTCATAGGAATTGTTTAACCGCAATGCTAAAAATTAAATTTTTATCCCACGATGCTGGCATAACAATTCCAACCAATCCTTAGATGGGTCTCATGTGAAATAAAAATATGGTTTTTAACATATTTCTATATTTAAATCAACATTAATGTCAATGAAAAGAGAATTGAGAAACCAAAAAGGCATTAAAATCACATACCTCAAGAAATACGCTAGTAGTAGTGAGAACACTAACATGAGAGAGACCATATACCATAGTTTCTACAACACAATCCTCTGTAAAACTTTTAGAATGAATGAAATTAAGCAGCACCTCATCCAACTGCAAAACATCGGCAGCAAACTCAAAGCTAACAACCGTCCAGTGTAATAGATCGAGTGAAGAGTCGGGGCCTCGACATAAATCCGCATAATATCCATACAATGCCCTGAGTTTTAAAACCTTAAACCGCTCAAGATTCCGACCAAAAACATTAAGGTGCCGGAGTTTGTAACACTGCCGTAACTCAAAGGTTTCGACGAGTAGGCAATGACGAAACAACATACAACGTTTCCATGGCTTTGGCCGTGGTGTCGACCTTCTGAAGTTCGAGGGTGTGCTGGAAACGCAAACCCTACAACTTTGGTGGAATATCAACTTCGCAAAAAATCAGTTTCAATATTTTGATTGATTCAACGTCAATATGTTGTCAAGAAAGCTTGGCGTTAGCCTATAGCTCTGATACCATATTAAATCACCATTTTTTCCTATTATTTTTTGAGCTCTTGTAACTATTGTCTTTTGAACTCTTGTAACTTTTATCTTAATAATTACTCGATAGACACAACTTATATGGAAATTAAATATTCCAAAAATAAATTAAGATATTAATAGAACTATAGATGACTACTAAGTATCAATGCTTCCAGTTTTCATATCCATCAAGTGAGAGCTTGTGCAATAGGATTAGAAAACATAGCTCAATGATGTTACATAAAGGCTAGACATTGAACTCAATAGGAGAATTTTAAATCTAAAAGCTAAAATATGAGGGATATAAAATTTTAAATCAAAGATGTAGAAGATATAAAATTTAAATCTAAGAGCTAAAATAAAGAAGATAGAAATTCTTAAATTTTTAAGAGCAAAAACATAAGCTTTCTGCAGTTACCAAGCTTGCAAGTGAAGAAACATTCACCAATAGCGGTTCCTGATTAGATTCCCAAAAGATGTTTTCTCCACAATTTTTTCAAGCATAGTAGGTTGGTACCACTTTTTAGAGAGTATTTTGAATTGCTTATTAATGATTATTATTATTATTATTATTATTTTTTGCCTAAAAAGAAAAATACTACCATAAAAAGCATTATCAAACAAGCTCAATGCTCCCAAAAGATGTGCAACTGTAATTACTTCCTCTTAATATAAATGTGAAAACATATTTTTGAGAATGGTGATTAACTAGAAGCATTACAAATTTAAAATATTACATAAATTATCCTCTTAAGAATACTTATAGAGTGGGTATCGGTTATAACGGTACCAGTAAACCTATTTTCGATAATTAACCAAAATTATCAATTAATTTGATTAATTAACCGATAACATTTCAATAAGAAATTATTTCCAAAATTTCGGTTAAAATAGCTAATCAATTAATAACGGTTCGATTAATCGGTTAACCGTGAGAATTTATTATTATTATTTTTTATTATTTATTTATTTTTTAAATCATGAGCTTTTTTAATTGATTGTTTTTGGGCCTAAATTGCTTTTTTGGGCTAAAATAACTTATTAAACAAAGAAATTTTTAAATAGACCCATTAATTAACACAATACGAGTCTACCATATATATGTTTTACCAAAAAAGAAAAATCTATATCAGATAAAAAAATAATTATACCGATTAACTGAGTTAATCGGCTCCGGTATAAAAATCCTTAACCGATTAAGGACCAATTTCTGGCTGTAGGCAGCGATACCCATATCAAATTCTTTAGCCTTTTTTTAAGTGCTTATTACTTCTAGATCATCGCGGCAACAAATAACATACAGCACAATCAACAAAGGTATAACACTAGCAAGCGACACAAGAAACGAAGAGAAAAAGATGGAACAAGTAGATGGAAACATCTCTCATTTTATTAAGCTAAAAGAGCATGCAGAATCAAACTGTACACTCTCAACTTTATGACAATAGAAGGGCACAAGCTAGATTGCCCTTCAAATTAGAATCGTAGAATCTCTCTGTTTCTCTTATACGTGTACAAAAAAAGATAGGAAGAAGCCAACTCCATCTTCAATCAAAGCTTTTGAAGAACTGGCTTGAAAAGATTTCTTTACATGTACAATCGGACATGAGAAGCAACAAGCACATCTCTACTCAAAACAACTAGAAATCTACAACAACGAGGAACGCAATGTATTTACAAAACCCATAGAGACTCATATCTTTGTACCCATAAATAGCATTTTCCTCGGACACTGCTCTTCGTCCGGTGAATCAAACAATACCGCCGATATGTCAGAGAAATCCTTCTTGATCAGGAACCGGTCCAAAAGCATGCGCCGCGGTTTTGGGGCATTCGGAGGTTCGATATCTCCGAACTCGCTGGAATCCTCCGAATCAATCGCGTTACGAAAAGCGGGAATCTTTTTTGGAGTACAATACGCAAAATGCGATTGCTTTGCAATCAGAGTCTGCAATTTGCAAACACGTACAAATCAAAATCAGCCTCCACATTATTCACCAAATCAGCAAAGATCAAATACTTAATTAACAACAGTTAATTGTTGATGTAATAGAATACTTACAGCTTCTCTGATTGTTTTCGATACGTGGAAAAGCTGCTTCAGATCCTCATGATTCACACCGCACAATACCCTAATCTGCAAATCAAAAACAGAAAATTTCAACCACAAACTCTCCAAACCGACTTAAAAAACACAAAGATTGAAGCGCACTAATTTGGTACTAACCAGAATGTCCTGAGGCAAGGCTTCAAGGAGAGACCTTTCAGCCTCCAAAACCACTCCCTCACCGCACCGCCTCTTCGTCGGAGTCTTGGGAGCCGAATCCATCAGGGAAGCCTGCAAGTCATTCGAAATCAGAACCCTAATCTTCATATCAAAAACCGAAAATTTCAACCACAAACTCTCCAAACCGACTAAAAAACACAAAGATTGGAGCTCAACAATTTGGTACTAACCAGAACGTCCTGAGGCAAGGCTTCGAGGAGAGACCATTCAGCCTCCAAAACCACTCCCTCACCGCACCGCCTCTTCGTCGGAGTCTTGGGAGCCGAATCCATGGGGGAAGCCTCCAAATCATTCGAAATCAGAACCCTCTTCCTCCCCAATCCTCGCGTGTACCTCACAAACCCTAACCCTAGCCCCTTTTCACCAACCACACCGCCGCGCTTCGATCCCAAACAACTTCCACGCCTCTTTCCCAATGCCATGTCCATTCAATCCAATCAAAGATTCAATCCCTTCCTTCCAACAATCCAATCAAAGCTTCAACAATCACAAGCACTCAATCACTTGGAAACACAACAAAACCAGAAGCAGAACTGAGCGAGCCTGACTAATTCAATACCGAATCTAAGAACACACTTTCTGAAAACCACTTCTCCGAAAACAGATTCCTAAAATCAAACAGAAATCGATCCCGTAATTAAATTAGGGAGACAAAAACCAACCAACCTCTTTATGAGATATATAAGCAAGCCCGAGATTTGTGTGCTTTGTATGAGATAATCGGTGCGAAAATACAGCAACACAGAAGTTTTGAACGACCTTCCAAACACGGAGTCGCTTCTGTGGGTGACAGGTCGCGGTTATATAGAAGGAAAAGAGAGTGCTTTTACTTTTTGAATAAATAAAAAAAGTAAAAAGATAAAAAAGTAAAATAATACTACGCGTTTTGGGAATCTGCTGGAATTTTCTATGGAAAGATGTTGGTTCATACGCGTGTGGGTTATGAGGTTAATTATTTTTTTAGGGTGTGTTTGGCGGTTAAAAAGACTGAGGGCTGAGAACTAGCCGTTGGAGGTGAACACGTGGCGCAAAATGAGAGGAGGTGCGAAGGATCCTATGTGGTGCGGGTGGTGATGTGGCGATATGGTCGGTCAAAGTCGGCTGTGTCTGGTGGATAGTGGAACACGTACAGCGATCCTAGACGTGTGCGGGAAGTTTGGCTATCGTGACCGTCAACGTGGGCTTTGACACGTCGTATGGCGTTTGGACTTTAGACACGTATAGTTGGGGGCTTGTGTACTTCAGTACTTGTGTTGACGGTGGGGATTTGGGGGAATGTTGGGTGGTGGTTTACTGGCAGCCAATTGTTTGTTTGACCAGATATTCTAAATGGGCGGCCGACGATTGTTACAGGTTTCGATCCTTTACACAATGCTAAGCCAATTCAGCGTCAAGTACACGTCAACATCTTGGGATCCTTTACACAATTCCAAAGCCTCTTCAAGAAGGAAGTTTCTAGCACCATTCAAGCTTTGCCATTCCTCATCATTTCCAGCTCTTCAAGAAGGAAGTTTCTAGCACCATTCAAACTCAGCTCTTCAAGATGGAAGTTTCTAGCACCATTCAAACTTTGCCATTCCTCATCATTTCCAGCACCCTAAGAGCTTAATTGGGATTGAGTTTGAGAAGTAGACTTTTTAGAGCTTGTTTGAAATTATGTTTAAGAAATAGAGTTTTTAAGTCAAAAAGAGTTTTTGGACAAAAACTTCATTTTTAAGTTTTTTCTAAAACTGTTTTTTGGCAATTTTTAAGCTTTTTAGATCCTTAAAAACGCTTTTAATTTTTTTTACCAAACGAGAATTTTTTTCTTCAAACGGACTTTTTAAGTGTTAAAAGTACTTTAAGTCTCTCAAACGTAATCCCAAACATGCCAGTTTTTAGGCAAAAGTCCTCAAAAGGTAACTCAATTAGCTGGGACTACGCTTAAGAAAACGGAAGTCAATAGTTCGAATCCCCCTCCCCCTTCTTGTGCGGATATGTCAAAAAAAAAATGAAATTTTGGGCAAAAGCTTTATTTTCAATCTTTTGCCAAAAGTGCATTTTAGCTATTTTTATGTTTTTTGAACCCTTAAAAGTACTCTTAATTTTTTTTTACCAAACAAATATTTTTTTCTTCAAACAAACTTTTTTTAGTGTTAAAAACATTTTTAGGCCCTTCAAACACAATTCCAAACAAGTCCTAAGTCGGTAATTACACGCCATAATAGCAACCAACAAAATCAGCTACACCGACATTCTAGTTATTATTCTTTTTTCCTTTGTTTTTTCTTTTTTGGGTTGGATTTTTTTTTTTTCCATTAATTGCTGTAAAAATTATTGAAAATTATTGTGAAAAAATAAACACTAAAGATGGCCTTCAATGAAAAACTAATTGAGATTCTTCCTCAAATCATTCCATCTCTATCGATTATTTTTTTCTCAGTATCTAATATATTTTGTACTGAGGCAAGCAAGCTTGAGCATTTAAAAACAAGTTTCTTTCAATTGATTTATTGTTTTTTAAAATCCTGATATTTGGGATTTTGCATTAATTAATGACGGGGCACGCAAAATCTTTCAATATTTGAAGTAACCAAATAACTACCACATGATACTGAACCCTTATGGTGCAAACAAAACCACCGACAGCCAAATAAAAAGAGACCGCAACTGCAATCTGCCTCCAATGTTCGAGATCCCCCGAAAAGCGAACAAGCTAACCGATCTTCAACGGTGCATTTTATAGTTATGCCAAATATATTCCAGCAAAACTTACACCATTTTGACCGGAGTAATGCTATATTTACTCAAATTTTTTAATACAATTTTTTCATATCGACATGTGACTTTTAAAAATATCATTAAATTAAAATCAAATAAAAATTTATATCATATTTAATGGTGATTTTAAAAGTCAGGCACAACTTAGAGCTTGTTTGAAATTGAGTTTGAGGGTCTTAAAATTGCGTTTAATGCTCAAAAAGCCCATTTGAAAAAAAAAGTTCTTATTTGGTAAAAAAATTAAAAGTGCTTTTAAGGGTCCAAAAAGCTTAAAAAATAGCCAAAACGCACTTTTGACAAAAACTTAAAAATGAAGTTTTTGCCCAAAAACTTTTTTTTACTTAAAAGCTCTATTCCTCAAATGCAATCTCAAACAAGCTCTTAAACCCAACTTTAGCCCAATTTTTCTCTTAAGTTAAAAAAAAAAAAAAAAAAAAAACTGTTGGAGGAGAGAGAGCGTTAAACTAGAAAAAGAGAAAGGAATTTGGTCTAAAAATTGGGCTAAAATTAAGTTTAAGTTATGGCTGTAACACACCTCAAAACACAATTATATAAAAAAGTGAAAATAAGTGTAGCTTACTCTTTTGACAAAGCAAAGGGAAAAGGCTAAGCAGTATGAACCCTTGTAATTGTTTTCTTTAAGGTATATGTTTTTATGTTGTCCTTTTGTGTGTGTGAACTCTAAGAACTTGCTTTTCACACCTGTGTCCTACCCTCCAAATATGCACTTTTTAAAAGTATACGATGGAGCCTAGTTTGTATGATTCTTAGACTTCTGAAATAGTAATGAAAATCGCAATTCATGAAAATAATAAATGAAAGTATATGTTGACTTTAACTATGGCTAATATTTTTTTACACAAGTACTTGTGGCGTCGACATGAACCAACACGAAATTAAAAGGGTTAAAGTTAAGAAGTTTGACCTGATTAATAAAATGAGAAGGGTTATGGTTGACTTATATAGTTTTATATTCATATTTCGACACGATCCGAATTTGACAAGCGATATAATGGAAGACAATTTTGATATGACCCGTGAATCCGATACAAATCCAATGCAAAATTAGAGATTATGATTGAAAGATGTAACTCATTTAAGTTAATGGGTTGAATTAAAATTGAACTTATAGAGTCTTATACACATACCTTGACACGACTTGAAAACGACACACGAACATGAATGAATTGTCACTCCTAATTTTTACTATAATGTCAAGAAGTGAACTTTGAAAATATTTATAACAGTTTTCTTTAATTAATATTGTAACATATAAAAGCTTCCAATAAAAATCTAGGGTTTCCTTTGGCATGTATAGCTTATAATATATCTACTATTTACTGCTACATTGCTCGGAAGATAATTTATTGGTGCAAAATATAGTTGTATATGACACATCTTTCGATTAATTGACCATGCGTTACGTTTTATGTTGGGATACTCATTTATAAACTTTATAGCATGTAATAAATACCATATAAAATACATAATTGAAACAATCCCTTTGATTTGGTTAACTCTCTCATCTAGATTGTCTTTTCCTTGTTCCTCTCTTTAGGTGTCCGTCAATAGAACATACCTTTAAATTCTTCTCTAGAAAAGGGGGTGTCTTTTTTAAAAAGAGTAATGATATTTATTTTGAAATATGGGATACTCATTTATAAACTTTATAGCATGTAATTCAATAACTTATAAAATACATATATAATTGAAACAATCCCTATGATTTGGTTAACTCACATCTAGGTTTTTTTTTTGGTAAAGTCCTCTTAACCCTCTCAAACTACCACTCCAATAACGATCTCCTCCCCAAACTACCAATTCCAACAATCTCTCCTCCAAACTACCAAATCAATGACAATGTATCCCCAAGACTCATAAAATGACGAAATTACCCTTACTAATATTAAAATTTATTTAATTCTTTATTTCAATTTATGAAAAGGAAAAAAGAATTAAATATATTAAAAATAAAAATAAAAAATCGAAAAAACCACATGGGTTTATTACTGGGGTGGTCGAGCCCCCTAGATGTTTCTGGGTGTGGCCGGCCACCCCCGAAATCAGCTTGGGGGTGGCTCTGTAGGGGTGACTTGGCCACTCCATGCACTTGGGGGGCGGCTCTGCAGCCCCTGCCATTTCAAACCACCCTTTTTTTTTCAATTTTTTTCAATTTTTTTATTTTTTTTATGTTTATATTAAATATATTTAATTTTTTTAAAAAAATATATTTAATGTTTTTTCAAAATTTTAGGGGTATTTTCATCTAATGTCGTCATTTAAGCTATGATTATGGGGTACATTGTTATTGATTTGGTAGTTTAGAGGGGGAGATTGTCGCAATTGATAGTTTTTTTTTTTTTGGGAGGGGGGGGGGGGGGGGGGAGATTGTCATTGAAATGATAGTTTGAGGGAGTTAAGAGGATTTTACCCTTTTCTTTTCATTGTTACTATCTTTAGGTGACCATCAATAGAACTTACCTTAAATTATTCTCTACGTAAGGGGGTGTGTTTTTAAAAAGAGTAATAATATTTAGTAGACTGTTATATAACTGTGCACTGAAAAACGGCCATTGGATTAATAAGAGCTTGTGAATAAGAAAAATCAAATACTGATTTTTACTGTCACGTCATTTCAATTGTATGACGATTATATAACAATCTACTAAATAATATTTATCTTTTAAAAAATTACAATTTTAAAGGTTAAACTACGATTTCACCAAGCATTTAACAGTGATTAATTAACTGTGGCTTCTTAAGGATAAGAGTGAAATCCACTAATTTTTTTTTTTTTGGAAAAAAAATAAAAAGTATAATAGTGCAACCAGTGTAATTCCAATTAATATGGGGCCCTTTGTCATGGACTTGGGCTTTTAGAGAGAAATATCTTTCTTCAATTGAATCCCCTAGAGTTAAAAAGCTCACCTTAATTGACAGCAAACACACAGGCTAACTTCATAGTTTAATTTAGAAACAACATAATTAATTTTTTGTAAAAACAATTCAACAAAATACAATGCATGCACTGCATATGGAATACAACAGAAAACCCTATGCCTTCCTTAGAATGCAATTAAACTAGAAAATGGAGAATACAACACAAAATCCTATGCCTTCCTTAGACAGTAATTAAACTACCCTGTGTTTTTGTGTTTCCACTTCCCACCATCAATGGGATACACATCATCATGAGGTCCTTTTTGCCAACCACCCCCCCCCCCCCCCCCCCCCCCCCCCCCACCCCCCCCCCCCCCCCCACTTGATTAAAACCAATATTTCGAATGTTTTGGATGCAGAGAAGTCCTGTCACTGGAATGATCACATATGAATATACTGGCTTTTGGAGATGCTCTCCATGAGCAAAGAAGTTGGTCATAAATTAGTGCATCTGGGGTATTGAATTTGGTGCGGCCATTGCTGGGAGTGACAAGAACTAGAGCCTCCAAGAACACTGCCTTCCCTAGGAAGAACTTCACCAACTGTAGCTCACGCATTTCAAACTTGAAACCTTTCACTTTAACGAATTTGAGGTTGGTAAATAAGTGCTGGAAATTCTCAAGTATTTCCCTCTGATGTAGTTCCCAGTAGAATCCCCATTCAAAAGAAAATTCATTGAGCTGCAGGCAAAATAATATCAAATTAAGATTAAGAACTAATGTTTGCAAGAAGTGATGTATATATACTCACATCAATAAAAAGCTTCTCTATGCAAGGGCAGTTCTTGAGAAAAGCAGCAATGTCAAAAAGATTGCAGTAGGTGGTCCCTTCCATGTACAAATGAAACTCCTTCAAATTCCAAAAGCAGAATTCCATGTCTATAAAAGTCCAATCTCTTATTCTTCTTGTCAAGCCCTGAAAAGGGCAAAAACAAGGAAACAATATAATTAGAATCTCCTGTTAACACACATAAATTCAGACAACTTAGAGGGGTTACAAGACCCACCGGAGCTACATCATTAAGTTTAAATTTCTATGACATTCCGGCAGCTTAATAATAGAGAATCCTCATCCTCATCCATAAAATTAATAAACCAATAAATGACATTCATCGGAATTGCTTAATTGTAATGCTAAAAATTAAATTTTTATCCCACGATGCTGGCATACGTAACAAATATTCCAACCAGTCACATCGTTTGTGAAATAAAAATATAAAATATGGTTTCTAACGTATTTCTATATTTAATTCAACATTGATGCCGATGAAAAGAGAATTGATAAACCAAAAAGGCATTAAAATCACATACCTCAAGAAATACACTAGTAGTAGTGAGAACACTAACATGAGAGAGACCAGATACCATAGTTTCTATTGCGCAAGCCTGTGTAAAACTTTTAGAAGGAATGAAATTAAGCAGCACCTCATCCAACTGCAAAACCTCAGCAAACTCGAAGCTGACAACAGTCCCGGTGTAGTAGATCGAGTGAAGAGTCGGGGCCTCGACATAAATCCGCATAATATCCGTACAATGCCCGAGTTTTAAAACCTTAAACCGCTTAAGATTCCGACCAAAAACATTCAGGCCCCGGAGTTTGTTACACTGCCATAACTCCAAGCTTTCGAGGAGCAAGCAATGGTGAAACAACGTTTCCATGGCTTTGGTTGTGATGTCGACCTTCCGAAATTCGAGGGTGTGCAGGAAACGCAAACCCTGCAAATTTGGTGGAATATCAACTTCGCAAAAAATCAGCTTCAATATTTTGATTGATTCAACGTCAATATGTTGCGAAGAAACCTTGAAAGGCTTCCAACTTTGGTAAAAATCTAAATCAATCTCTTCCACGCCTTTCTCGATGCTTATATCGATGCATCTTTCGATCACCGATTCCGCACCAGATGGATCGAAAGAGAACCGGAGGCTTTGAATTTTGGAGCCCACGTGAGAGTTGAAAACACGTTTGATTATCTCGAAAAACTCGCTGCGGCTGCCGGAGAAATCCCGGTCGAAGAACAGGTTTCGATTGAAAATCCATGTGTTTCTGAACCTCGTTGATAGAACTCCAACCTGAACCGCCTTTTTGACCGGCAAGAAGGAGAAAATCCGGTCGAGAATGTCGTCCGGGAGATTTATATTATAATTTGCACCGATTACATGACCAAGATGATGATGATCATGGCTCCTCTTGGTTCTCTTTTGCGGTGACTGTGACAGTGTTTGGCTATCTCTTTTGGGTGCAACCATTGAAACCAATTGCAACGAGAACCCTATTCAAGAGAACAATGAGAAAAAGAAGTCTAAATCAATGCAATATAAAAGAGAAAATCTAGGCGCCTTTTGGGTTTTTAATGATTACTTTAATTTCATGTTAATTATCATTCATTACGTACATGTTGGAACTGTTGAGAAAATTTAGCTTCATGCATGGCTGGTTTTGCCTTTTCTGGATGCTCCGAAGACTGAAGCTGAGCTCACTGGGGCAAAGAGAAAAATAGTGAGTGGCAGTAAATGTTTACTAGGATACCGGGTCAATACATATCAAAGCTACCTGTTTTGCACGTGGTGAATGGGAAAGCGGTGTCGTTTTGGACTGGTAGTTCAATGTGTGCATGCCTTGTTCCCGGTAGCCTGTATATTTTGGGTCCAGAGTGCCTGGTTTGCTATGAATGGCAGCTGACTAGGATAATGATTGTTCTTGATTCTTTCTGACAAAATGAATTAGATAATCCTTAAATAGTTCTTGAACATAGATAGAATCAAACTGATTTCCTAAACGTATTTCTAAATATTTTTTAATGTCCCGGTTATTTACGGAACTCGAGAAACAAATAAATAATCATTTGTTTTCGAAAGAAATCGATGAATTATTTAAAAATCTTATAAGATCGATTCAAAAATCTTATAAGATCGATTCGGCTAGGTACCAAACTTGATCAGAAGCAAATAAATAAGCATGTGCTTTTTCGGAAGAAATCGATGAATTCCTTAAAAGTCTTCCGAAGATCGATTCGTTCTTTTTTCTCCGACAGACAATTAGAACTTCATATATAGGGTTGAAAAGTCTTGCTTGCCCCTGATTATGATTAATAGGACTGCTTTAAGATTGGGGTAATCTTGCTTTCAGCCACTTAAATTGGTGGTCTCTTTAAATGAATTGTCACTGTAACACTCACTATAGAAATTATGAAAACATTTTTTGGAGGTAAATTTTCTAATTATAGTTTTTGGATGAGTGAAGAAGAATGAATATATACTTGAAGATAATCAAAATTTGTAAATTATTTTTCATGCAAGTGCTGTGGCTCAACATTGGTGAAAAAAATTAACAATAAAATTTTGACAAATAAATTAATAGTTTAATGATTGATTGTCATGACAGTTTTAAAAAAATGGTAATAAATATTATAGTATTCCTAGCAGTACTCTTAAAATCTTGCCTTCTTTTTACAAACTTTGGAGCATATTTGTCCATTTATTGTATGGATAAAGGGGAACAAAGAGGGATTGTGGAAAGGATTTTGTTAATTTCAACAATAGTTGCAATGCCTATATGTTTCAAGGAGTAGACAGGAAAAAAGGAAAACGTACATTGAATTCTGAAAAAAGACTAATTCAATTCCAATGTCAAATTTCTGAAGTAAACTTGGTACTCCATGAATTGGTGAAGCACCATAATCATGGTTGCTGCTTTTGTGGCATCAGTCATAGGTAATAGGCATATAGATGGATTGCTGCCTGTGTCCATTCCATGAAATCATTACCCAAAAAGAAACCACCAAGACAACTAATCAAATCTGAAAATGGTATGAGAGTAATGGATTTGACTTAAGTGTCATAAAAACACTACAGCATAAACGGTCCATATTTAATTTTACTCTCCTTTTCATGAAAATTTTAAAATTTGATATGGACCGTTGAAGAAACCACCAAGACAGCTAATCAAATCCAAAAATGGTATGAGAATAATGGACTTGACTTAAGTGTTGTAAAACAACTACAGCATCAACAGTTCATATTTAATTTTACTCTCTTTTTTGTGAAAAACTTAAAATTACATATGAAACCATTGAAAAAACTACAACAACTGTGCAGTAATTCTTTTACAACACCTAAGCCAAATACAAGAAGAATACAAAACATTCATTAGGGAGAGAGACTAACATGCTAGAAGCTATCTTTTGACAGAAACTAAATGAGAAGTTAAATTTGCAAAAGCCTCCAAATGAGTGTGTATGACAAATCTGTCCATTTCTAGCTCAAAATTTTGTATTTACTTGTGGGCATAAAGGCCAGATATAGATTCGGATATCTCTTACCATCTTCAATAAAACATTGTACAACAGTTACGCAAACGATGGCCTTTCCAATCATAATTGTAAGAAACACTAATATGAAGCACAGAAACTTGATTATACACAAGGCTGTCACCAAAAACAAAAAAAATACTCAGGGATCGTGGTGGAGGTTTTCATGTTCGGACGGACAGTTAGAAGCATCACCATTTATCTCAGTATCATTCTCCACCGTTGTAGCAATTGAGAAACTCCACACAGAAGCACAATTTTCATTGCCTACATGAAACAGTAACAAATTTTTAATAGGAAAAAGACACATCTATGAGAACAGAACAAAGTAATTCAAAAAATACCATATACAAATGTACCATATTTCATTTCAATAAACCAATCTTAAATTTTGAGATTCCATAAAAGTAAATGCAGCTCAGAATACATGGATAGAAGCCAGTCTAAAACTTCGAGAAGCTCGAAAAAATCAATGTAAACACCAATATCATTCAACTTTTAACCATATTGCCTTGTGACTCAAATACCACCCGACCTGAACCCATATTTCATCTCTATTAAACTTCAACACAACTATTTTTGCATTTACATTCTCTTTTTATATTTCCTTGGTTTAGCCAACATTCAGTTTGACCAATTAACTCAGACATTAGAACAAAGAAATTGAATTTAAACTAAAAACAAATCCCATGTAAACTTCACTACTCTTTGAATCACCAGAATAACATCCTAGGTGGCAACTAATGAACAGAACACTTAGTCATGACAATGATGCATTATAACCCAAAAAAGAGCATTTTCTCAAAATGACCAAAAAACAAGACCAACATGGGAAGGAACGACATAGCAAATCTTAGAAGGCAGCTTCAAAAGAACATAGCTTGCAGCATTAGGGTTACTGGAGATACCACTCAAAGTCAAAGGCATATCCTCATAGGTGTCATCAGGAAGTACAAATCTTCGGTGCCCTGATGAGGAGGCCGCCATTGGCAGAAATGGATGGAAAGAGAATCCACTTACAGTGTCTGTATGGTTTATAGAGCAGATAAAAAACTAATTAGTTATAGAAGAGACTAAGGATATACGCAATATTTAATCAGCCACATCTATGAAGGATATGAAGAAGCAATACCCAATGCAGCATGAAAACTTGACACCCAATGCCCTGTTTGAAGGTCATATATGTGAACAAGACCATCCTGAAACCAAAAAAGCAATAATAAACAAGTATTGAGATAATTAAAATGGCAAAATGATTTGGTTATAGCATGATACTTGACCACAGAGACATGAATAAAAGCTAAGATGTTACCTGACCACCTGTACCCAGATGTCGCCCCAAGGGCTCAATATCAAACAATATCCGCTGGTTAGTACATTCTGATGATCTATATAACCTAATCACAAGGTACGCATAAGAAAATTAGGGGCATTTCAATAATGTTTGTCATGTATGGTAACAACAAACTCAAACAATGAAGAAAAAGGAAATATGCAGAGTCAGTAAGTGAACAGAAAATGATAAAGTACTGATTTACTTGATGTTAAGAAACCATATGCAAAGACTAGATATCAAACGCAACTCAAAAGTGCTGAAGTCCTACTCATACAAAATTGTATTACAGTGTAACAGAGCTCACATTATAGGACGTAATAGTGGCAAGTCATTAGGAAAATTGTCAACCCTCAGTTTCAATTTTCATAAGATATATCAGGTTTTTCCTTCGATGGCATTGGAATTGAATTTGGGCTAGTTGGTTGAAGCAGATAAGAAGAGTAAGGGCAGTTTAAAGAGGTGCCCACTTGCTCTTTTTTGGGGGGGCCTTGCAACTGTTCTTCAGTTGTTTGGGTGTACACCTCATGTGATGGGCTGTGATTGCGAAAAGAAAAAGGGGGCGGTGGTGATATCTCCAGGTGAGATAAAACTACTTACTTGTACACAACATCAACGGCTTTGCGTATATCCCAGCACATTATATAAGGGTCCTTCAACAAAATTGAAAACACAACAATATAAATTTGATATACAGGAGGATAGAAAACATATAAACATAATGTTAACATACGATAGATAATGCACTAGATTTAACTTATGCTATACAAAAGAGGCACCATCTCCCCCCCCCCCCCCCCCAGACTACTTCAATGATTTTGCTATCATGGTGTGTGGTGTACATAACATTAAGAATCATCATTGAAATAAATGGTTTGTAGTAAAAGTAGCTATGTATTTGAAAAATCTGAAGGTGAAATATGAACTGAATCACAGTATATTTACAGTTCAGTGGTATGGTGACAGGTAGGTCTGGAGTAGACAAAAACTTGCACTCCTGAACTCCTGAAATACGCCTTTTATTTTTGTTGATAAATAATGTATATTCATAAAAGCGCAAAGGGATGCAACCCTAGTAAATGGTTTTAGTTATTTACAGTCTCATGCACAACTTTAAAAGGAATATTGCAAATAATGTTTAGTTTTGGATATCCAGAAAAACTCTAGCTTTTATTTTACATATTTTGTCTTCAGTAAACCATTGATAGGATGAACTGATCAGGCAATCACATTCTATCACAAGACGCTGATTTATGGTCTCCGCGAGAAAAGTTCACATCACACCTAACCTCTCTTCTTCACACTTAAAAATGGAAGAAAAATACTTTCTTTGTTGTATGGAGTCTAATAACTTGAACTGAAAGAAGGTTTCTACAATATCTTACCTTCCGGCCTCCTGTATATAAATAATTTCCATCTTTTGAGAACTGGACCTGAAGGAAAAAAATTTGCTTTTACTTCTTGATACAATAATCAGAATCAAGTAAATGATGAGGAATTCTGACTTACATGTGTTACCCCACCTTCATGGCCATGCAAAACATATAAAAGTTCCATATTATCTTCTCTATATATTGCTGTGGTCTGGCTGTAAGAACCCATAGCTAGCAATCCAGTATGAGTTGGACAAAAAGCCAGAGCAGATATAATGCCTGTAACACAATTAGAAAAGTGAAGGGATATGTGCTTCATCGTTTCATTTGTCATCAGAAAATTTTCATCAGGTAGCTAAGAGCAAGTACCTGCTAGGCCTTCTTTATTCCCTTGAAGTGTTGAATGTTGTTCAAAATCTCTACCAGGGCGATGTATGTCAAACACCCTAACAGCCTTGTTGTATCCAGCAAATATCCTACATGACAAAACAAGAGTAATAAAATCATTGGACCATCTGTTAATTTGCACCCAGAGACAACGCCTATGTTATCCATTAACTTTTAGTAGAGTGGTAGTTTATGCCAAATTAGAGGATATACTGGGGAAGTTTACATGACATCTGACAGGCAATTATAAACCCCTATCTCAAATAATGTACTAACCACAGTTCATTATAAAGTATTAGCATCTCATTGGAGTCAAAGGTGATAATAACATATACAGCACCTCGTATTGCAATCTGAGAATCATTGTCCGTTTTAAATCATAATATAAAATCTGAAATAGCAGCAGTTGCAAATTATGAACCATTGTAAAAATCGTGCTTACTTCGTCCCATGAGGATTGAATGCAATTGAAAATGCAGCAGCAATTTCGTCCATGGCATCATATGCCCGGTATGTACAACGCAGCTGAAATTTTCAGTCAAAGGCAATGGTCATTAACCAGATATAATAATAAAGAAACCACAAATGCAGCAACAAAGCTGCTTGGAACATCTGTCAAAAGAGCATGTAGACTTTTAAAATGGCATGATGTATAATATAGATGCAGTAAATCTTAAGGGTTGGAACCACTATGTCTTCATGATGTAGGAGAGGACAGGTGTGCAAATGGAATGGCACTTATACTGTATGTTACAAAGCCATTTTTCAAGTCTTAGAGTTCACTAAACTACTAATCTCTTTAGCAAAAAGTATATAAGCAGTAACAACTAAGCACCTCGCCTGAAGTAGCATCCCAAAGATGAATTGGATGGTCCCGAGTTGTACTTGCAAAAACACAGCTAACTGGGTCTGAAATGTCAACCAATTCACAGAATCAAACTTCCACTTAGACTGCCATCAATCACTTGCAAATTCAATTCAAGTGTAACTGAAAGTATGTAATTCATAGCAAAAGCACACAAGATTATAGAAGCACCTGAAGCAGACATGTATGGGTACCAACAGAAGTCATATACCGACTCTCCCTCGTTCACAACAACATTCGCAGCATAGGAATCTGCATCTTAAGAGTTACACCATCAATATTTGTATGACAACAAAATAAAGCATGTGAGTATAACAAGCTTAGACACAAAAGAACCCGTAATTCGCTTTACACATTGGCACGAATTAGTTAGAATTCTAGTTCTTAATCATTCTCAGCAAAGAGAAATTAGGCATTTGCTATTACCCCTTATTATCTTACTTGAATGCAAACTCACCTTCATCAGAAATTGTAGACCAAGTGCTACCATCACCACCACTTCCATAATCTGGTCTGTTGAAGACAAAACACTCAGTAATTGTGAAAAATATAAAAAATAAAAAATAAAAAATTTCGTAGTCTCAGCCAAATGACAAAATACAAGCAGGAAAACAAATTAAACTCTTCAATAAAATTATTTCCAAAATTCTACTCAAACAGCGCTCCTTTATTTATAATAATACTACTTTGAATAAAACGGGGAAAATAAAGAAGGAGAAAAAGCAAATAAGTAGCATAACAAACTCACAATGTGAACACACGAAGCGTGTTGTCCTCAGAGCTTGTGAGGAAGCACGACCCATCCGGTGACCTACAACCAAACAAAAAAAGTTCAAAATGTAAGAACAAAAAAAAAATTACATAAAATTGCTAAGAGCACAGCAGTGAAATTACTAAATGTACCATTTGACGCCTTTTAGAAAGTTGTTAGGGTTTGGGCCGGTCCTGAACTGGTGGTAGAAGTGGTAGGTTCTATGTGGCGGAACATCGAACCGAACCACAGGCGACGAGTGCTCTTCCTGGGTAGCTTGTGTAATTTCTGCAACTCCGGATGGCGAATTGGACTGGTGTTTCTCCTCTTCCTCTTCCTCTTCTCCCATTGCTTCCGTCACAGACAGCGATGACCAAAGCGCGGCGTTTCAGTTGGACTCGGTCCCTCGGAGTTCGTCTTTGAGATTTAGGCGCTAAAATGGTACTCGGAGCTGAGGTGGACACTGGGCTAGTGAGGTTCAATTGGACCAAGATAACCTACTGGTTTAAGGACAAAGTTCTCATCCAAAGGCTTTAAAATTGAAGCGTGCTCAAATTCCTTATGATTTTTACCTGTATTTTAAAAGAATTACACATTTTCTAAAATATGAGAGAATTATGTGCTTTATTAAAAATGTATAATTTTTTTTTAAAAAAAAAACATGTGAGACCATAAATTTTAGACACGTGTCAATTCGCCTGTGCTTTTAACACTCAAAAAGTTCGTTTGAAAAAAAAAAAAAAAAAAAAAAAAAAAAAAGTACTCGTTTGGTAAAAAAATTAAAAGCCTTTTGAAGGAGTCAAAAAACATAAAAATGACCAAAAAGTACTTTTGACAAAAGCTTAAAAATGAAACTTTGCCCAAAAGTTCTATTTGACTTAAAAGCTCAATTTCTCAAATGCAATCTCAAACATGTTCTTAATCAAATAAAAATTCTCCACCCTAATTAGAGAAAAAGTTTATCAATTTTTATATCAAGTATTTATTATTTCTAACATACAATAATATGTGATAATTATTAAGATAATAAATTTGTATTGATAAAAGTGATAAATACTAGTATTTTTAAATCTCAATTATTGTAAACAAAATGAGATTTAAAAAATGTGACAAATAATGTGACAAATAACTCTTTATAGTTAAAAAGTGACAAATAACTTTCATGTGATATGCATGTGTTACCGAATACAAAGCCAACCAAAATGATAGTTACTTTTTAGGGGAAACTTCACTTAGGACCCCCAAACTTCCACCCGTTTTGAAATACCTCCCCTGAACTTCAAAATCTCTCAATTTAGTCCCCTGAACTTTCAATTGCTATCAATTTGGACCCTTTTAACTTTTTATACCCATTTTACCCTCGACTAAAACTACGTCGTTTTGGACTTAAACAAAACTATGTCGTTTTTACTCCAAAACTACACCGTTTTGAGCTTCAGAACTACATCACCACCCAACCCAAAACGACGTCGTTTTGGTCATTAATATTAAAAAAATAATAATAAATAAAATAAATTAAAAAAATAATTTTTTAAAAAAAAAAAAAAAAAAAAGAAAAAGAAATCGGGGGTGGCTGAAGCCACCCCCTTGGCCAAAATGGGGTGGCCGGACCACCCTATTTTTGGCCAAGGGGGTCGCTCAGCCACCCCTGGCTGGTCTGGGGGTGGCCGGACCACCCCCTTGGCCATGGGGGTGGTCCGGCCACCCCCAAAAGGCCGAAAAAAAAACGCGGGGGGGGGGGGGGGGGGGATCGTGGGGGTGGCCGGACCACCCCCAAGGGGCTGGGGGTGGTTTCGGCCACCCCATACGGCCGGTATGGGGTGGCCGAAACCACCCCAACCCCTTGGGGGTGGTCCGGCCACCCCCAAAGCACCCCGATCCCCTTTTCTCTTTTTTTTTTTTGGGCCACGGGGGTGGCCGAACCACCCCCTTGGCCATGGGGGTGGTCGAACCACCCCCAGATCGGCCAGGGGGTGGCTCCAGCCACCCCCTTGGCCAAAAATGGGGTGGTCCGGCCACCCCATTTTGGCCAAGGGGTGGCTTCAGCCACCCCCGATTTCTTTTTTTTTTTTTAATTTATTTATTTTGCTTTTCTTTTTTAAAAAATAAAAAATAAAAAAAATTAATGCATAAAACGACGTCGTTTTGGGCTGGGTAGGTGTTGTAATTTTAGGACACAAAACGACGTAGTTTTGGGGAAGGGTAAAATGGGTATAAAACATCCAAAACGACGTAGTTTAATGTTAAAAGGGTCCAAAGTGAGAGAAAATAGAAGTTTAAGAGTCCAAAATGAGAGATTTTGAAGTTCAGGGGGGGTATTTCAAAACGGGTGGAAGTTTGGGGGGCCTTAGTGAAGTTTCCCCTACTTTTTAAGAGAAACTTTACAAATTTCTCCTGAACTTTACTCATTTGGAAAGAACTTTCAAAGTTTAAAAACTCTTAATTTCACTCCCTTGAACTTTTAATTAGATGCAATATACCCATCTATTAGGGTTTAGCATTAAACAAATGTTAAAATTGATGAAATAATCTTTATAACCCTAAAACTTATATAAAATTATAAATTTACCCTTAATTTCCATTAAATTTTTTATTGAAAAGTTGAAGATATTTTGGTATTTTCATAGCCTATGTTAAGATTTAACGCCAAATCCTAACGGAGGGAGTATATTGCATCAAATTATAAATTTGACATGTGAAATTGAGAGTTTTTAAACTTTTGAGAGTCTTTTCAGAACATGTGAAAGTTAAAAGAGACTTTTATGAAGTTAACCATTTTTATGTTTGTTATAAAATGAAAAACATACCTTGAACTTGCAAAATCTCTAGCGAACTTTTATAAGATCAAGGGAAAATTACACTTTACCACCCAAAAGTTGGCAGCGTTTTTCAATTCAATCTCCAATGTTTCAATTTTTGCAATCCACCCCCCCAAAGTTTCAATTTTTTACAATTCGGCTATTCCGTCAGTCAAAGCCGTTTTGAATGACAAAACAGTGATCATGTGACTCGCACGTGATCACTGCTGGCCTTTTTGTACTCAAAATGCCCTCACCCACAGCAAACGGCATCGTTTGGTGTTGTTCCTTCGCCAGAGTTCGTTGATGGGTCATTGCTCGAAAATTTGCCTTTACCTGCAACAAGATGGAGAGCCCAAATGACGAACTCTCCTGCAACAGATCGGAATCTCCTCCTCTGCCCCCTTTAGCGTTCAAAGACAAAGTCCCCCTTTAACACTAAATTAATTCAAACTTTGAATGTCATTTTCTACAAAATTAATTCAAATTTTAATTATTCATTTTGTTGACAGTCTTCCTAAAGGGATTGCACAAGTCAATTTGCTGCTTGTATGTTTTGTTTGTTGGCGGCATACAGATCTTCAGGAAAACCATGTGTTGTATTTGGATTGGTTAGGTCTAAGCTCAAAGACAGATGTTGGGATCCTAGAAAGCTAACACGTTGCCCCACGCCTTGTCCTCTTCCATGTGCTTGCCCCACACCTTGTTCTCTTCCCACAGACGAGCTAGATCTAAGCAAAGCCAACCAAGTTCGAAGCCAGGTTTTGGGGATTCAACGAACTCCGGCTAAGGAAAAGCACCAAACTGTGATTAATGAAAACCGTGATTCTGTGAAACTTGTAAGAATTAGAAAGCACTGAACCTGAGAATGAGATATTTGAGAGAAACTTGTTAGAAACTTAGACCGTTAATCGTGTTACTTGTTAGAGAAAGAGAGAGAGAGGAAAATAGAGAGACAAACCTGAGAACTGAATGGAAAGCTGGAGCGGTGGTCCTGTGTAGATCGGAGCGGCGTGGGTTAGCCTGGGTTGGGTTGGGCGTGGGTCACGTGGGTTGGGCGTGCATGCCTGATGGAAAAGCATGGGGGTATTTTGGGTACAAAAAGGCTAGCAGTGATCACGTGTGGCGCACATGATCACTGTTCCGTCAATCAAAGCCGTTTTGACTAATGGAATGACCGAATTACAAAAAATTGAAATTTTAGGATGGTGGATTACAAAAATTGAAATATTGGAGGTTGAATTGAAAAACGCTATCAACTTTGGAGGAATAAAGTGTAATTTTCCCTAAGATCAAAGTGAATGCCAAAAAGCTAAAATGAGGTAACTTTTTCCATGGATAATGTTGGTTAGTTTTGAATAAAGAACAATTAGTTAATGATCTATAAAGTAGGGTTGTACAAATGATGGTGGCTAGCGGATATTATAGCTAACTGCACCACTTTATATGGTTAGCAATTTTGAAGAATCACTAATCGCACTATCTTAAATCGTTAGCAATTTTGAGTTATTGCTGGTTAGTGGTTATTTACGTCCAAACTTCACTGCGATAACCATATGTTAGGTATAGCCTTTTAGGCATATTTCGGACCGCTTCTAGGATATGTTTTAGATTATTTTAGTACAATATTGAACATGTTTTGATGTTGAAGTATGAAATATTATACCAAATAGACTATACACATATTAAACGATAACATAGTTAGCAGTAATTAACCGTTTTGTTTACCTTACCACCGCTAATAGCACTGGTATAAGCGATTAATAGTTAGCGACGATTAATAAGTTATTAACTATTAATAAGCAAGCCACCAAGTGAGGGGAAAAAAAGTTCTTAAAGCCATCAAAGGTGAACTATCTGACCAAGCTACTATGAAATAGTGAGGTTCGATGTATGATTTTCTTTAACGAACAAAAAGTAACTCTCTCATAGATTGGCATTGTATTCTGATTTATCAAGAAAAGGAAATTGGAGAAGAAAGAAAAAGAAATGCTATACTTTTTTTAATTTTTAATTTTTTAAATTGACATCCGACACATTTTATAAAATAATAAATCTCATAAAACAATAGAGTTAAATATTTGTCATGGCCCAAAATTTTCTCTATGTTTTCTCATACCCTTTTGGGCAAGGCGGCTAAGAAATACCTAAAAAAAATCCATCTCCTTCACCTACCCATTTGGAGATGGCAGGAGAAAGTCCAAAAATTTTCTTCTCCTTTGTCTACCCATACGGCCATTGCGGAGAAACTATCCCCATAGCCTCACCCCTTTTTTCTTTTTTCTTTATTTATTTTTTATTTTTTTAATAATTTTAGTTTCAAATTTTTTTATTTTTAATTAGTAGAGACACGTGTCGACTTTTTAAGAACGTTAACGTGAATTTTTAGACGAAAATTTGATAGAAATACCATCTCTATTTTTAACCATTATTGAGGTACTATTTGTAATACGAAATAAAATCGGACAAAAAAATAAAATTATGAAATAAGATGGGGTAAAAAAGTATTTAACCCAAATTAATAACATATTACTTGAAATCACTCGTGGGGGAGAAAAGAGGTATCGATTTTGGAAAATCTGAAACGGCGTCCAAATCCTTCAGGCTTCAGACGTTTTCTTAGAGCAGAACGATGTCGTTTGGTTAAAAAAAGTTTATTCTTTTTTTTTTTCGACTCAAAAATAGTATAATCAAAACTAGACTGTTTTTCTTTTTTCTTTTCCTAAGCGACATCTTCTATCCATAGCGAAAAAGACAACAAGCTTTGCTCCTCCGGAAAACGGTCATTCCAATACAAACGCTCTGTGCTGCGTGGAGATCATTGAGTGAGCGACTGAACCCCCCTCCCATATTTTCCCACTCTTTCACTTTACGGTGCGTACGGTTACTCTTTGTATTAATTTTTGGTATTCACGTTCGACACATTTGTGGCTATCCAATCGGTAAAGGGCCGAAATTGCAAATTTTTGTTGTGCTAGGAATTTATGGGTGATTTTTGTTTGTACCATTTATGCAATACTGAGTGAATTTTACGAGTGAATCATGTTCATCGTCTAGAATCAAGATTGTTGCTGATATCAGTTTCCGAAATATGAACTAATCTTTGTGATCGTACAATGATTAAAATTGTTACCAGTGATTGCTTTCTTATATCTGATAAGGACCATAAGGTGTAGATTAAGACAAGGCCATGTTGAGTTGAGTTGAGTTGAGTAAGATCTGGGTCAGGGAAAGATGGTGAAAGAAAGTGGATACATGGTCATGAATTTGGTTAATCAATTTGTATTCAAGTTTGAGATGTTGGTATTAGACTCTGATTTCTGTGTGATGATTTGAATTAATGGTTTTTGTCTCATTTTCGAATATTTTCTAGAAATGGGAGCATATCTCTAACTGGGAGATTATCGATAAAATGTCGCTTGCAAATCCGTTAAAGAAGTTAGCGTCGTGTGTTATCCTTGATTTGGATGGTACACTTCTTAACACAGGTTAGCTTGTGCTCTTGGCGTCGTTTATAATTTTGGTTTTTTAATTTTCGTAATTAATCATCGTGCTCATTGTTATTTATTTCTTATTGTCCTATGCTGATGCAATCATATTTTCATAAAATAGCTAATTGCTTTCTGTTGATGTTAATTCTGTTCTCTTACTTTGTCATGACTTTTATTTTTCGATCCATTTACAGATGGCCTTGTAAGTGAGGTTTTAAGAGGTTTCTTGGGTAAGTATGGAAAGCAATGGGATGGAAGAGAAGTTCACAAAATACTAGGAAAGACGCCATTTGAATCTGGGGCTGCTATTGTGGAAGATTATGAGCTTCCTTGCACTACAAGTGAATTTTTGTCAGAAATCAACCCAATTTTCTCTGAAAAGTAATTATCTATTATGCTTTTTAATGAGCTTAGATTCACAGATACCTTGAAAATATCTGGTTAATAAGCTCTTGAAAACTGAATTGCTTGATGGTTTAAGCCTATATGAGAGTAATAAAACCATAGCTACTCATTTACTCACTATTTTGCAGTCAAGCATTTGGCCTTTTATCGCAAACTTTTGAGCCTCTATTTACAATTATAATTGTAGGTGGTGCAACATCAAAGCACTTCCAGGTGCCAATCGTTTGATTAAACATTTCAGCAGTCATGGGGTCCCAATGGCATTGGCATCAAACTCTCCGAGGGTAGACATAGAAAGCAAAATTTCCTCTCATCAAGGTATACTTTTTCAAGCCTTAATAACTTAGTGCAACTTGGTTGGGAAATTTGCTTGTAACATGCATCAAATTATCCTTTGTGTTTGTCATTTCTGAGAATATTTTATTTTCCAATTTATAGGGTGGAAGGAATCCTTCTCTGTCATCATTGGTGGTGATGAAGTGACATCTGGGAAACCATCTCCTGAAATGTGAGATGCAAGAGCCTAGTTTTTGACCTTAGACTTCTTTTTTTAGTATTTTTGGTCTGAGTGTAAAGTCCATGTTAGTATGATATTCTAACTTTGTGGTTTCACTACGTAAGATTCCTTGAAGCAGCTAAAAAGCTAAATGTTGAGCCTTCAGCCTGTCTAGTCATTGAAGATTCTATGTAAGTGACCTAACTTTCAATTCTAGAAATTCTGAATTTTGTCCTTTCAATGTATTATCCTGCCCATAGCTTTTTATAGCACACATTTTCCCTTAAGGATTTACCCATGGTTTACATGCACTTAATAGTATAGCTGCTTATATTTAAAGTCTTGGATAGAAGAATTAAGTTGACAACTGAGTCCATGGCCAAACATGAAACCTTGAACGCTGGCCTTTTTTTTTTTTTTTTTTTTTTTTTGGTTTTGCATACAAACTATTTCCTAATAAGCAGTCAAAGTTCTTACTTCCCTTACAACTTGCCATGTGCTCTATTGGAGTAAAAAATATATTCATAAATAATGTCTTCTCATGTCTTCATACATGTTTTTGACTTAGATTGGCGAGAAAATAAATTTTGACGGTAGAAATTCCATCTAGATTACTTGGAGCCCTGTATTCTAAATCTCGTGAAGCCATTAAGCTACTCAAGTCAATGTGATTCCACCATCATATTCCACGTCATCTGCCGTTGAGGCAGAACTAGTCTAATTTATAACTGTTGGAAGTACATACTAACTCTCTGTTTGTTGCAACCATTTCAATTCTCAATTTATTACATCACTTATTAATGTTAGAGATTAAAATTACCTGGTAACTGGTTTTGGTGGGTGGGGTCAGTTACCCGTAGGAGTTTGATTAACGGTGAAGATTGTTGTACAGTATGCGTTTGCGACGTGCAATTAATCTGAGTAAAGTTCTCCTATGTTATCAAAAAGAAAAAAAAAAAAAAAAAAAACTTAAGCTTTTGATTTTTCTAGGACTTAGGTTGCACAAATTTCAGTAGCCATATAGAGCATTGCCTTTTCTTATATCTATTATCGCTCAGAATGCTGAAATGATCAATAGCTTTGAATTTATTTGACATTCATTCTGTTGTGCAAGATTCACAGTTTGAAATAATTAGGCTCAAACCTTTATAGAGCTCTGAAAAGTACTTTATCTGAATTTCAGTGTATGAATGTCAATTCTTAAATGACTTGTTCTATTGCTAGAATATGTGCATGAAGTTTACTTAGGTAGATGCATCTTTTACCTTTCATACCTTTGTTAGATGTGCAACTCTGTATTTCTTGTTTTCTAAGGCTGCTTCTTTCTTCATTTAAGTTCTGGCACGGTTTTTGTATCTCTCAAGCATATAAGGTGTCTGTTCCACTAGTATTACTATCTAATGAAAAACTATGCCAGCATAATTGTACATAACATTTTAGCGTTTCATATGCTATGATTGTCCGCTCTTTATATGTTGAACCATGGTACATAGTATATGCGGTTTTGTTCTCTTTTTGGAGGACTGACCATTTTGTTATCCCTCAGTGCATGATATTGGTTGTATACTGATTTGTACATAGATTAGCATTGTTATTTATTTGCAAAGGTTTGAATGATAATGAGGATTTCAATAATAAATTTGTTTCCTTCGATGTTGTGTATATATATATATATATGTATTCTTAATTGTTGTATATTTGGCTGTCAGACCAGGTGTTACAGCCGGTAGGGCTGCTGAAATGGAAGTGGTTGCTGTGCCATCCATTCCGAAACAATCCCATCTTTACACTTCAGCAGACGAGGTGATAAACTCTCTGCTTGATTTGCGACCTGAAAAGTGGGGCCTACCTCCATTTGAAGATTGTAAACTCCTCTCAATCTTTGTTTTAACCAAGTTTAGTCAGTTCTATTTGTATCAACCATTTTTAATGGAACCATTGATTTGATGTTGCAGGGATAGAGGGCACTTTGTCGATAGAACCTTGGCACATTGGTGGGCCAGTCATTAAGGGATATGGTCGTGGCTCAAAGGTACTTGGAATCCCTACAGGTGTGTATGAACCCCAAAACTTGCTTTCCTTTGTCTCATTCAGCTCAAATTGTTATGAAATTTTTCTTGACCTCTGAATGTTTTTTGCTTTGAATCACAGTATTAATTTTACTTTAAGTAGCCTGAGTTGGTCTAAATGTCTTCCAGTCGCTCATGTGGTTGCTCCCAATGTATCCTTCAGCTCCCACTTTGGCTGATTGAGCTTGAGATTATTGAGATGTCATTTATGTTAGTAAGCTTAGATCGAACCTATCCAATTTCTGCAGTGCGATGCTTGGCTCTTCATGGACTAGCTGTTACTACCTTTTTTTTTGGTTCAATATCAGCAATGCAGTTCATCTAATGATAAACCTAACCTGAATTATAGAGTTACAACATAATCAAACCCGAACAAACAAAATGTTGAATTGAATCGCACCAGTCTCTTATGGGGGTTATTACACATTATATATGCACTATTTCGTTCTCTTTTGCTTGATAATTTTGTGGCATTATGTTAATCTAAAAAGTTCTTTATATTTTCAGCTAATCTCTCCACCGAGGGTTATTCAACTCTCCTTTCAGAACATCCCTCAGGGGTATATTTTGGTTGGGCTCGAGTATCAAATAGAGGCGTTTTTAAAATGGTCATGAGCATTGGTTGGAACCCATATTTTAACAATACAGAAAAGACTATAGTGAGTGTAACGAGACACAAATTGTAGCCTCTGAATTTCTTTTTTCCTTTTTTTTTTCCTGGTTAACTCGAGTTTATAATGCAGGAGCCATGGCTGCTTCATGACTTTGCTGAAGATTTCTATGGGGAGGATTTGCGTCTTGTTGTAGTTGGTTATATACGACCTGAGGTGCTATTACATTAGATTACTTTTTGCATTTTTATGTCCCCTTGTTAGTCCATTTGGCTTTGCGATTTTCACTAGTCAATAGTGCGATTTCAAACAAAATCATGAAAAATATATTGTTTGGGAGTGCTTCTTTTAAACAATTGCGGTTTGAAAACATAGAAAAATAAGTATTTTTAAGTTGCAATTAATGAGGTGCATTTTTAAAAATGCATGATTTAAAGGGTAAACTGCGATTTTACCAAACACTCAATTGTCTTTGTAAAAATCGTGTCTTTAAATTACACATTTTGAAATCGTTAAATCCTAATTGACCCTATTCTATTGTTCTTCCACTCATGCTGAATGTTGGTGTGAAATGTAATAGGCCAACTTTCCATCCCTTGAGAGCCTGGTTGCAAAGATTCACGAGGACGGGAGAATTGCAGAGAGAGCTCTTGATCTTCCATTGTACTCAACTTACAGGGACGACCCATATCTGAAACCCTCTATCAAGGATGGTGGTCATTTTTGAAATTTTCAAAGTATATCTTGCCGACGTTGTTGGCTAGAATGGTAATTGGAGTTGTTGCTTCCTCTCATTTGAAAAGGAAATTCTTTCCTTTTGAATGAGATTCTATGCAGTCCCATGAACACAAATGGGTATGATGTTATGTGGGAAGACAAAAGTCATTCTATATTGTTTATTACGACTCATTTATAAGAAGCAATGAAGAAAGATAATCATTGAAGGGTCTTGTTTTGTGGTTGTTTATTCAGGGAGCTGAAGTGTATTTTTCCTGTAATAAAATATGAAACTTCATACAACTGAAAGTTCATAAGATAGGATCGAAAGAGAATTGTTTTTGAGTTCCTCATACTCATTATGGTTAGAATTGTTTTGTTTTTTTTTTGTGTTATTTTTTGGGGAGATCATTATGGTTAGCATTGAATAAATAAGATATTTACTATCAATATCTCAAATCAATGGAATGGTGGGTTCTATTTATTGTCAAGATAAGTTATATTTTGAATCTCTTTTATTGGTATCACTTATAAGTAATAGTAAATTTGGGCTGCTAATCAATACTGAGAACCTTGCCCCTATTAATTTGTACTGCTTATGAGTAATATTGCATTTATAATCTATCAATGTGATAGGTACCATTTGTTTCTCTTTGTGTGTATGTCTCAGAAAACCTGAGCGTGTGGAGCGGCATAAATTGTTGATTGCGTGTCTATTGATCTAGTAGCAAGTACCACCATGAGTAGAAGATAGTTTGAACTTGAAAGTATGGTAAGGGGTAGTCGTAGCTTAATCAGCTAAAGACCACGTCTCATGAAGTGAAAGTCATTAGTTCAAATTCTTTCTTTTATTTTCCTCTATTTGTGCAGACATGTCAAAAAAAAAAAAAACATGAAACAACCGGTCTGAAGATCCTGAAAGTATGTACTTTTCAAAATAATGCCTTTTTTTTTGTTTTCTTTTTTAAATTTCAAAATAATGTCTTGCTTACGAGAGTTGGGGAATGTTGAAGATACGAAGAAATTGGATAAAGGGAAAATATGCAATTCTAGTTGTAATAAAGACGTTGGAATGGGTACATGTCAAACACTATTCTTCTCTGATTATACTTTGAACAAGTTGTAAAATAAGAAAATGCCATTCTAGTTGTACTAAAGACGTTGGAATGGAGACATGTCAAACACTACTCTTCTCTAATTATACTTTGAACCAATTGTAAGATAGAATATGTTTGGGGTGCTACAATTTTTAGTATAATGTTCAATTTGCTTCGACGTAAAATGTTTTCTGAAAAATGTTTCCCTATTTTTCAGTGTTTGGTTCGACAGAAAATTGTGGTCAAACTGAAAACATTTTCGATTGATCAGGAAAATCTTCTTTAATTTTCATAAAATGATTTCTCCTTTTTAAAACCGTAAACTATTTTTCGAGTTTGAACTTCTTCTTCTTGCATGCACTATCTCTCACAATTCATTCTCCATTGTTGTCGGAGGGTGCTGGGATCCGCCACTATCTATCAAAGTTCTCCATAATCTACCACATACCACCGGAGATCACCGGAAGTTGTCATCCAATGCCTCCACCGAAGGTTGCCAAAAGTCGCCAGCTAGTTTTGGCTACCATCAAAAGTCACTAGCCATTACCCACCTTCATTGATTTTTTGTACAACGCTGAAACTATTTTCTAACGAAAAATATTTTATGTTGAAACAAATGGAGCCTAAGCCTTTTACAACCTTGATGTGGCAGTTCATAATTGATGAAATGAGTAAGACCTCCATAATTTGCCACTGTTCATCGAAATTATCCATAATTTGCCACCTGCCACTAGAGATCACCGAAAGTCGTCGCTAGACGTCACCACCAAAGGTTGCTGGAAATCTTCGGCCATTTTTGGTTGCTATCAGAGGTAATCGGCCATTGCCCACCATCAATAATTTTTTGTACGAGTCAAAAGCTGAAATATTTTATGTCGAAACAAATGAAGCCTAAACCTTTTACAACCTTGATGTGGTAATCCATAATTGATGCAATGACTAAGCTCTTATTCCCAAAGTGTGAAGAGTGAAATTGCTTATTCATTTAATCAATTATGGACTCCTACTCAATAATCGGAGTGCGGGAGAAACCAATGGTAAACATCTTTTTAGTAGTCCGGTAGTTTCTTAGGCTCTGTTGGGCAAAGGCCAAAAATTGGCTTGATACTATTCATAAAAAATTTCAACTTTCAACATTCCTAAATTTTATATTATATCAATCACATTTTACTACTATTTAAATAAAAAAAATTACTACAAAAAACAAATTTTTTTTTTTTTTTTTTTTTTTTTCACTTTTTTACAGCAAACACTCGTACTTTTTCTTGTATCAATTAATTTTTGTTACAGGAAAAGGCCAAGAAAAGCCCCAAGGCCATTACCAAACTGGTTCAAACAGAACCTTAAAAAGACATGTGATAAAGATAAATTTGCCGGCCATTTATTTTCTTTATTCTTTCCCTTTCAGCTCAGGTATCACCCTTCTGTAACATCACATGGCTAAAGTCTAAAGAGTTCATACAAAAGAGCATCTCCATCTTTAACTCTAAATTTTAACTATTAGCTTTTTATATGTTAACTAAAAGCACTTTATACCTAATCATTATTTTTATATTATTTATTTATTTATTTTATTTAAGAGAAAGATAGAGAGAGAGAATTTTTTTACAGTGCCTCTCTAAACTTTCATTGTAGCTCAAATATATTTTAGAGTAGGGATGAGTAATTGAATGTGGGTCTGTTAGGGAAGTTCTATCTAAATTTTAGGTAGTAATCCATTTTAGTTAACTCAATACAAATGCTCAATCTGACACCTAATTTAAACCAAGATTCAATTATTTTGTATACCAAAAACTTCTATAAAAATCCCAGGATTGCTTGGGTGGATAATAGCATTCTAAGATGAGCAATTTCTTCTAATAATCAAAACAATAATATGTTACAGTACACAGTGAAAAAAGAGTAGCTTCACCCGTATTTTTTCAAGCGAATCAAATAGCATAAGTAATGCCTGTTAACAATAATTTTAGTACAGAGGTGTCCTCTAACTTATGCCTACTAATGCCTAATAGACTGAAAATTACTCAAGTTCTATATTTATAGGTTAGGTAAGAGGTCCTCTATTAAAACTTTTTTTTTTAATTATTCCTCCCATCATAGAAAAAATTAAAAAATCATAATAAAATCAATTCCAATTACGATTTCACAAGGTACACTTTATTTGAAATAAATTATCGAACATTTAATTTATTTCTAATTAAAGCGTGACATGTAGGCCACACTTTAATAATTAACAAATTTCTAACATGTCTTACGTATGCTGCTAACACTTTTTTCTTAAAAAAAATTTTAATTTTTTTTTTATCAAGTGCTCCAATTGCTTCTAGAACAATTATCAAGGTGGGAAATAGAGATCTGAAAAGGCATTATTCAAGGTGGGAAACAGAGAGAGTAAGATCTTGGAAGTATGTACTTTTCAGAATAATGCCTTGCTTACGAGAGAGTTGGGGAATGTTGAAGATACCGAGAAATTGGATAAAGTGAAAATATGCTATTCTAGTTGTAATAAAGACGTTGGAATGGGTAAATGTCAGACACTATTCTTCTCTGATTATACTTTGAACAAGTTGTAAGATAAGAAAATGCTACTCTAGTTGTACTAAAGACGTTGGAATGGAGACATGTCAAACACTATTCTTCTCTAATTATACTTTGAACCAATTGTAAGATAAGAAAATGTTGGGGTAATACAATTTTTACTATAATATTCAATTTGTTTTAACATAAAATGTTTTCTGAAAAAACGTTAATTTGAAACGTCCAAGTTCTAAAGGTAGAGCGATTAGAAGCAATTGTAACATATTGTTATTAAAATTTATTACTCCTACCTTACGTTCACCACAAAAACATAACATCACAAGAGCACTAAAAACCCTAACAGATTTTATTAAAAATCTTTGAAAAATGTTGGAGATTTTGTAAATCATTTACTTACATGATTTGAAATTGCATTACCTTTCATATTTTTAATGCAAAGTTTTATTCAATCATATGTCATGGTTTAAGAATTCTACGTATTACAATTACCTTATTTTTATGAGTTATGTATGAATGCGATTATAATTGAAAGAAGCTCACAAGGTTTCCTGGTATATTATACAATTATAAATGAACTTACAAGAGCATATGAATTGTTACATGTGCATTCATATTTATAAATGTTTAACTCAGAGGCACTGCTATAGTCACGAATGGTACCGGATCGCATGGATAGCATGGCAAACATACCAAAGGACGGTTACGAGAAGGTGTGTGCTATCGGCCAGGTGGCCTTCACCTAGGGGAAGTCCCCAACCCGGTAGCTCTCTCCTGTGATGACAATATGAGCTTATAGGTCCTTCGGGACAAGCCAACGTGTGCCATTCATAGTAAAATTGTAGTTATGGGTCAAAGGGTAAAACATGATTTTATTTTGAAAGAAAAGTAAAAAGAAGTGCTTACTTATTTTATAACTAACTTGCTATTCTTGCTTTAATTGATAATCATTTTATTAATTATTGTTATGCATGACTGAGATTATAGCAGAAAAATTTGCATAGCATGTTTTATAGCATCTTGATGTTATGGCTAGAGTTGTTATAGCAAACATTCATAATTTTTTCCGTATCAATTAATTTTTGTTACAGGAAAAGGCCAAGAAAAGCCCCAAGGCAATTGCCAAACTGGTCCAAACAGAACCTTAAAAAGACACGTGATAAAGATAAAGTTGCCGGCCATTTGTTTTCTTTATTCTTCCCTGTCAGCTCATATATCACCCTTCTGTGACATCACATGGCTAAAGCCTAAAGAGTTCATACAAAAGAGCATCTCCATTTAACTCTAAATTTTAACTATTAGCTTTTTATATGTTAACTAAAAGAACTTTATACCTAATTATTATTTTTACATTATATATATATATATATATAAGAGAAAGATAGAGAGAATTTTTTTACAGTGCCTAGCTCTCTAAATTTTCATTGTAGCTCAAATATATTTTAGAGTAGGGATGACTAATTGAATTTGGGTCTGTTAGGGGAGTTCTATCTAAATTTTAGGTAGTAATCCATTTTAGTTAACTCAATACAAATGCTCGATCTGACACCTAATTTAAACCAAGATTAAATTATTTTGTATACCAAAAACATCTATAAAAATCTCAGGATTGCTTGGGTGGATAATAGCATTCTAAGATGAACACTTTTTTTTTTTTTTTTGACATGTCCGCATAATAGGAAGAGGAAGATTCGAATTAGTGACCTCCGCTTCATTAAGCGTGGTCCCAGCCGATTGAACTATTTCTTAGGGACAAAACAATAATATGTTACAGTACGTAGTGAAAAAAGAGTAGCTTTCACCCAAATTTTTTCAAGTGAATCAAACAGCATAATAATGCCTATTAATATTAATAATTTTAGTAGAGAGGTGTCCTCCAACTTTTGCCTACTAATGCCTAATAGTTGGAAAATTACTCAGGTTCTATATTTATAAGTTTGGTACGTAAGAGGTCCTCTATTAGAACTTTTTTTTTTTAATTATTCATCTCATCATAGAAAAAAATTAAAAAATCATAATAAAATCAATTCCAATTACGATTTCACAACGTACACTTTATTTGAAATAAAGTATCGAACACTTTTGAAATAAATTATCGAACATTTAATTTATGTCTAATTAAAGCGTACGTATACGTACGCTGCTAACACTTTTTTTTTTTAAAAAATTAATTTTTAATTTTTAATTTTTTTTATCAAGTGCTCCAATTGCTTCTAGAACAATTATCAAGGTGGGAAATAGAGAGAACTTTGGGACCTAATTAACATAGCTATTGCTGTCGGTGCCGAGAGGCTATATATATATATATAAGTTGAGATACATACAACTTTCACAAACTTCAAACTAAATCTTGAACGACAAAACTTAGAGATTCAAAATTCACTTCCCTGGCTTCTTTGCATTTGTTTTCTTAGCTAGCAACCTGCGAGATCGAGGTATGTCGTTTTTCCTTTCTATGTTATATAAGAGCTACCATGCACCTGCCATCAATGTATTTATGCAATCATTGTGTTTATATAGTTTGTCCATATAGTTTGTCTTCACCCTTGTTGTCATCATATATATATATATATAGATTCAAAATTCACTTCCCTAGCTTCTTTGCATTTGTTTTCTTAGCTAGCAACCTGCGAGAGGTATGTCGTTTTTCCTTAATTTCTATGTTCTATAAGAGCTACCATGCACCTGCATGCCATCAATGTATTTATGCAATCATTGTGTTTATATAGTGTTAAATATGCTATGATACCATGTTAGAATGTTTTGATACCATGTTAAATATATTGGATAATATATTAGAAGCGGAAGAAAGAGAGAGAGACGAGAGAGAGAGTGGAAGCATATGTGACTACATCTCTTCTATTATGATTATGTTGATAATGAATACAAATGCCTCTATTTATAAAAAGGCAAGTAACCTAATAGACTAAGAATACCTAAGAAAGTAAATAACCCTAACATAATATTCTTAACATATAGTTTGTCTTCACCCTTGTTGTCATCATATATATATATATATATATATATATATATATATAGCTGAATCTTAGTTGTCAAATTTTAAGTCAAGTCTTTTTTTTTTTAATTCTTTTTAATTTTTTTTTTCACTTCAAAAAAAAAACAAAAAAAAAAATAATAATAATAAATAAAAAAGATGAGAGTTGGCTTAAAATTAGACAAGTGGAATAACATCAACAACTTTTTCTTTGGGATGAGAAGGGGGTTGGGGTGATTCTTTCAGTCATATGGTCATAATTAAAGTTGACGCAATTTTCAATCTACATATCAAAAGGTTCAATATCAATATTTCAGAACAAGTGAAATAGAATGGGATGACAAAGCCAACACTAATGCAATAATCTTGATTTATTTCACTCAAATATGCAGACACTTAAAAAACAACACAAAAAGAACAACTAGGTTCACCTTTATACTTACAAATACAATATGGTCATCAAACAAACAAACAAGGTTCACCTTTAACTTTCACATGCTACTAAGGAATATTTAGAGTTTCAGACCTTCGATTGGAGCAAGCTTCATAATGTTAGGAAGATAACTCAAAGATCTATAAAGTCATATTTCACAAGAGTTTGCTAATTCCAATGTTTATTAGGTCAAACGAGCTGTCTAAAAGAAGTCCCGTAAACCTCCATTCGCTAGCCCATTCAAACGGTGCTGCAATCAGAGAATAAAAGTCATGTTTTTTTTGTTTTGTTTTATTGCCGTCTGAATGGGAAATTAAATGTTCTGTTCGAACGGCCAATGCAGATTTGTTAAAATCGACTTATTTCGTATTATTATTAGGGTTAAGAGTTTGAGGAGCTATAAATACATGTTTATAGTCCCAAGAACGTAACTTTATGATATTTTATCAGTTTTTCAATAAGAAAGCTCAGCGTTTGAGTTTATTATATCTTCTGTCCTCAAATACTAGATAGATTCTTGTGTTTTGAGAAGAATTCATTAGATTCTTGATAAACTCAAGGTTTTAAAAAGGATTGTTTCTTTCTAGCTTGGTGTTTGTCTTTGCAACTCACGACGTTATGCTGCATCAAAAATAAAAGAAAAATAAGGATGTGATACCATGAAAAGTGATAAGTATTCGTCACATATATACCACCGGCACTCAATGAGATTTCATTCCTTGTCACACTTTTTCAAAGGAGCACTACCATCCACTTGCACACACCTATTTGATCTTCAAAAAAATGCTTTCATCTTTCAATTTCAGGAACACTGATCAAGTAGCAAATTAATAGTTAGCTGTAATATTATTCCTGGGAATCAAATCCATTGGAGTGAGAGTGCCTAAACAATGCACTTCATATATTCTAATCAAATCCATTGATGATTAACCAATGAGGGTGATCTCATGGAAATTCAAAGTATGCATGAGACATTTATGTGTCATACTTTTGACATTTGGTTGTGGAAATTAATGCTACGAGAAATTTAGTGTAAGCGTAAGACCTACAAACATTCAAGAAGCGGATCATTTCCAGTCCTTCAAGGACTGAAGAGTATTCAGTTCACGATTGGGATTTCCCTAGAGAAATCCCAAGGTTACTAATGAGCCATGTCAGCCTCCACTTTCAGGTTAATTTATAGAATGTGTTTTTTTTAAGAAAAAAAAAATTGCAGAATATATAGGTGACGTTGGGGTGGCTTTGGCCACCCCAGACTGGCTGATTTGGGGGTGGCCGACCCACCCCCATGGCCTATCCGTTGAGCCGGGGGTGGCCAAAGGGAAGCCCTAGAATTATTATTATTATTATTTTCTTCATTTGGCTCTTGGGGGGTGGTTCACCCCCAATGGCCATGGGGTGGCCGAATCCACCTCAAGGGTGGCCGGCCACCCCTAGGGAATATTTTTTTATTTTTTATTTTTTGGCCCTTGGGGGTGGCTTGGCCATAGAGTGGCTAGCCATCCCATTATTTTTTTAATTTTAAAGATTTTTTTTTTTATTAGTGGGACAAGTGTCCTATTTATGACCCTAAGATTTTTTAGAATTAAAAATTTTAGTTATTAACTGGATACTCTCGGTCCAAAATAGAGCAGAGAGGATCCGAATTCAAACATTCAGTAGTTGAAGCATTATTAATTCGGCTGAACTCTCAACAATAACTCACCTGAACGAGGTTAGTATCTGCTAATCAATTCAGCCCACACTGTAATATTAAAAGGTATCTTCCTCATCTTCTAACTCACATCTCGTCTTCTTCTTCTTTTGATTTTTCGTTTATGAGCCTCTAATAACATGTTCGGGATTGTTGAGACTAATGATTAGTGAAAAAAAGAAAAGAAAAGAAAAAAAGAGTAATGTTAGAAGTGGGATTTTGTCTCCCACCACCTCAGACCACCATCGGTGGAGTTCAATGTATATAGCTACAAATTATATTGGGTAATCATGTTTTGACTATTATAAATAACTATATACAAATCGAGTTGTCGTTCAAAATAGCAGAATATATATAAATATATATATATATATACCTCTTGCTTTTGTTTTAGCGACTTAAAGTTCTCTTCGATCAACAGGGTGAAAGAAGGGAGAAATTGAGAAAATTAAGCAATTCCAAAGGAACGATATACGTCTAACTCCATGCTTGCTGTACTCAAGAAGTTCTATGATGAATGGAACATCGAGGTTTTCATTTTGTTCAGTCTCTCACTACAGGCCATTCTAATTCTGTTTGCACCATTCAGAAAGCGCACAGGAAATGTGATGGTAATGATTTGGGTAGCTTACTTGTTAGCTGATTGGGCTGCTAGCTTTGCAGTGGGACTTATTTCTAACGGTCAAAAATATAGTACTCGGAAATCTGATGATTATGCTGCCATGATGGCGTTTTGGGCTCCCTTTCTTTTGTTACACCTAGGTGGTCCAGATACCGTAACTGCTTATTCTCTCGAGGATAATGCCCTCTGGAAAAGGCACCTGGTTGGGCTCCTAAACCAGGTTGTTACTGCTATGATTGTCTTCAGCCAAACCTTTCCCAGAAACAAGTTATGGGTCCCTACTGTCCTTCTGTTTGTCGCTGGAACCATCAAGTATAGTGAGCGAACCGGTGCTTTATTTCTTGCGAACCTAAATAAATACCGAGAAAACTTGTTTAAATCTGATTTCCCATGGCCTACCTTTGAAAAGCTCATGGGCTTCTTGGAGGAACACTCTCGGGATCCAGAACTAGAAGTACACATGGCGCCCATTCCGGATGATCTTGGGGTGGTGTACATTTCTTATTGCTTCTTCAAAATTTTCGAGGGTCTCATTGTGGATATCATCATGACTTCCTTCGAGCGCCGTGAGAGCCGACAATTTTTCCAAAATAGAGACCCGGGAGATGCCTTTAAAGTGCTAGCGATTGAACTCAACTTCATGTATGATGTTCTCTATACAAAGGTTGTCGTGGTGCGTTCATTGTTTGGGTGCATTGTCCGGTTTATATCTTGGTGTGCGGTTGTGGCAGCCTTTTCAACCTTCTATTCATTAGATAAGCGTGGGTTTAGCAAGATTGATGTTAGAATTTCCTATACCTTGCTCTTTGGTGCCATAGGCTTTGATACAATTGCTCTCTTTATGGTTGCTTTCTCTGATTGGACTGTTGTTTCCATGCGGGAGATGTCCAGGACGAATAATAAGCTTAAGTGCAAAGCCGCTATAGAAAGATGGTTCCTCCCTCTCCTCAGATACTTTCTGAGTCTCAAGAAGATAAACTGGGGTGAAGATATAGAAATAGAATCGAAGAGTTCCTTGGGTTGGTCTAGACGAATCCTATTCCGGAGGTGGCATGAATCATTACATGCATTCACCTTGGTTGATTATTTTCTAAAAGAACGTCCAAAAAAGAACCTTTCAAAGTTTCAATATTATCGCCGTACATGGAAACTTTTTGCCATTGAGAACTTGGGCCTTAAGGATTTCATTGATCAGATGAAATATGTTTCCAAGAAACCATTAACAAAAAAGCTATGGGTTTTCATCTTTGATGAGCTGAAAAGGAAATCAGATCTCGTAGATGATCCTGACATGGGTAAGAAGATATATTCAGCCCGAGGTGATTGGGTTCTACAAAATACTAATTGGATATCGACTGATGAGAGTAGCAAGTTGATGCATTATATTGCCGACTTTGGTTATGATGAGAGCCTTATATTATGGCATATTGCTACAGAAGTATTCCACCATCACAAGGAGATGATCAGTCATGAAGAAAGTATTGATCGTCGTGAATTTTGTAAAATCCTTTCTGAATATATGTTATATCTTCTAGTTATGCAGCCTTCTTTGATGGCTGCTGCAGCAGGTATTGGCCAAAAAAGATTCCGTGATACCTGTAACGATGCCAAAAACATTTTTATCGGCACAAACCAAGGACAAGAACCATATCAAGAACATAAACAAAATTTTATGGCAATCTATGAAGCAGTTACAGATGAGTTGCCTGAGAGCAGAAGAAAAACATCTCTGGTGTATGAAGCATGTGATCTTGCCAAAGAGCTAGGAAAGTTGGAATGCCAGAAGAGATGGAGGCTAATGAGTGAAGTGTGGGTGGAATTGTTGTCTTATGCTGCAAGCCATTGCAGGGCCAATGCTCATGCTGCTCAACTAAACCAAGGAGGCCAGTTTATCACGTTTGTCTGGTTATTAATGTCTCATTTTGGCATAGGGGATCAAATCCAAATATTTGAGGGGCCTACAAGAGAAAATGGGTAAGTAGTTCATGAATAAATTAGTCAATCCAATGGCTTCTTTTCATTATAATCAACTTTTTTTTTTTTTTTTTAGAAAAAAAAGGAGGATGAGCAATTTATTTTGTTGCAATATCTTTATTTCCTTCTTGTATGAATGGAGATGTTTGTGATGTATGTGAAAACACTATTATATCTTGTGAGTTGTGATCCCCTCAGTAATTGCACAGATTACAATTTTCTCAATCCTGAATAGTGAATACTCTGCTATGTCAACGATCCATGTAAAAAAAAAAAAAAAAAGACTTTTCAAACTCATTTTCAAAACATCCCGACCAATTAATCAGGTGGTCACACGATGGCCATTGGCCACATTGTTACGAAGAATTTCTGATCATTAAATGAAAAATGAAAGAAGAAGGGAAAGAAAGAGAAAAAACTAGTAGTTGTATTTATAATTTTTTTTTTCCTAATCAGTTGTATTTATAATTATTATATGAGTCTTAGTATTTATCTTTTAGTTGAGTATTGTAGAGGTAGTGTGTATCTTCGAATACCTAGAAGATATCTACAAATTGTTGTAATTTTTCTATTTAAAGGGCGATCAATTAATAAAGAGAGAGCATAAAATTAAGGGTTAATAACTTATTTAGTATTTGAGTTTGCAGTTTTTTATTTTTTTCCTCATAAGTTTTCAAAACAGTCAAAAATGATACTTAAGCTATGAGAAAAGACAAAATTGATATCTCCGTTAGATTCTGTGAGAAATGGTACCTAACCATTGTGGCCAATAAAGGTGCTTGAGCCACCCAAGGCCGGCCTGGAGGTGGCCGAACCACCCCCATTTTGGCCACGAAGCCACCCCTTGCGGCTGGCCTGGGGTGGCCAAAGCCCCTCCTATGGCCATAATGGGGGTGGCCGGCCACCCCCAAGGGCTTTAGAGGTGATTCGACCACCCCCTTTTTAGTCCTTGGGGTGGTTCGGCCACCCCCAAAGGGGCCGCATGGGGTGGCCGAAGCCACCCCCATGGCCTCTAGGGGTGGGAAGGGCTTTGGAGGTGGTTTCGGCCACCCCTAGACCTGCCTTGGGGGTGGCTGAACCACCCTTAATGGCCAAAATGCCACCCCTCAAATTTTCAAATTTAAAAAAAAAATAAAAATACTTTAGGTTTAGTTTTTTTATTTTTATTTTTTAGTTTTAATTTTTAGGACACGTGGCATTTTTATATGGTGATACATGTGATGGAGGGTAACGGAAACTAATGGAGGTATTAATTTGGTTTTTTCCCATAGGTCAAGTACCATCTCTAACTGTTTTGAAAACCTACGGGAAAAAATAAAAAACTGCAAACCCAAGTACTAAAAAAAGTTATTAATCCCAAAATTAATCTTAAACCTTGTATTTGAAAAAGGTTTTAGGTTCTCTCATAATTTAAGGGTGCGTTAGATGTGATTTTTTGAAAACAGACAATTTTAAAGGCTAAACTACGATTTTAAAGGCCAAATTGCAATTTTGTTAAATGTTTAACTATGTTTTAAAAAATCATGTTTTCAAATCGCACATTTTAGAATCACTATTTTTAATCGCACTTCTTGAAATTCCAAACTCAAACGAACCCTAAAAAGTCTAAGTTCCCTAAAAAATAGTTTGAACGTGAAGGTATGATAATAACCGTGAAATAACTAGTCCAAGCTAGATCCTGAATGTACGTTTTTATGATTTCTAAGGTCTCGAAGGTATGTTTTTATAATTTCTAACAATTTTCAAAATAGTGCCTTGATTATGAGAGTAATACAAGGAGGATAAAATGAAAAGATGATATTCTAGTTATACTAAAGAAATTGGAATGGATACATGGCAAACACTATTCTTGTTTAATTATACGTTGAACCAATTATGAGATAAGATGCTTAGGGTACTATAATTTTTTTTTTTTTTTGACATGTCCACACAAGAGGAGGAGGGAGGATTCGAACTAGTAATTTCTGTTTCATCAAGCGTGGTTTCTAACCGATTGAGCTATCCCTTAGGGACTATAATTTTTCTATTAAGCCACATACAATGCTAATATAACCGTCTATAATTGGTGAAATGATTAAACCCATATTTTTGTGTGAAGTGTGAATATTGAAAATGATTGATCATTTTACAAATTATGAACTCTTAAGTAAATTTTATAAAGAATTCACTACAAAAAAAAACTCAATTAGTAACGTTTGGAATAGAGACATTTTTGGAAAACGTTTCTAATTTGAGTCGGTTTATTGTTCAAATGTCCATTTTCAAAAATCAGGATGTGTGAATAGTATTACTGTTCAAACGTCCCTAATTTTAAAAATATTGGCGCTTGAAGTTTGCGTTTATAACAACCATCCACATCAAAAAACTTCAAAATTTCTCCTCTTTCACTCACACACATAACACTAATTTTTTGTTTTTTAAAAGGCTGGATGGCTGCCGGTTTGCTGTCAAACCGCAAGCCACCCCTGAGGATAGAAGGTGACATTTCACTATTCACACGTTCCCTTCCAAAAGGGAACTTTTTGCAAAAATGTCACATTGTAGAAACATTTTTGCTGTTCCAATGTCCCTAAATTTTACTCTAGTCACTATATATAGGACATTTGCAAAATGCCACTATGCAAACATCCCTAATTAAATAGAGACACTTTTTGGGCGAAAAATGTCACCTTGTAAACATCCCTATTTTGCTTAATTTTTGTAGTGATTTGTAGTAAAAGCTGAAAATATCCCTAACAACACTCGGTCAAATATTATGAAACTTTGACAACATAAATTCAAAAAGGGCACATCAATCAGTGAACTCAATGTGATTAATTTGTTTCTTGATTTTTAATATAACATTACATACTTTAAATAATTGAACTTGCAGCAGGAATGTTTACTTAACAATTCTTGGCGTTCAACTCTTAACACCAGGAATTTTTGTTTTATGACATATTTGTATAAATGCCACTTTTTTATGACTGGCTTTTTATAAAGAAACGACAATAAAAATAAAAGTTTTGACGTAATTTAGAATGAACGACAGAAAAGAGATTTTTTTATTTTTTTATTTTTTTAACACTTGTTGATAAGTGTTAGTATGTAATTAGCGTGTTATTAAAAAAAAAACTCTTCTAACAAGTGTCATTAAGTATATATAACAATTTTCTAAGAATGAAGTTCACAAAGGTGGCCCATGTACTTGAGAACTAGCTAGCTCTAGCTTCTCTTTATTCCTTGCTTTCATTTTTGGGAGAAGGTATCACCTTTATACATTAAATGAGCTTAACTTGGTGTAGTATAAAGCTCACTTCAATTACAAGAAGCATATATAGAGGAGTTTGCTTGGTGTGCTTGAGATTAGGATTCCACGACAAAGCCCTTAAACTTGCGAATATGAACGACATATTGAACCTGAAGTCCCAATTATTCTCGATGAAAAACATCTATAAATCCCAGTTTTGATTTTGACTTACACATCAGATATTGGCTTCCCATTTTTGTGTGATCACTGACACATCTCTCTTCCATTTGTGATTCTTTTTCCAAAACAATAGCATTTTCATCCCAGCCGACCGTTACAAAGGAAACAAGCAAGTCCATTATCCCAAATCTTGTCGATCGCCTCAGTACCGATGCTTCCCAAGAATGTTAAGGGAACTCTGATCTCTTTATCCATTCCCTTTCGATCAGTTTGGTGGCAGGTATGTACGTTTCACCCTTGTACATCACATGGCTAAAGAGGGTCCTACAATTTAATTAATTACTTGATATAGTATAAACTATAAAGGCCACCCCGCATGATGAGACTTAAATTCCACACAAGCCTTTAAACTTCAAATCTTAATCCAGACCAACTTGTGGTTCAAGCATTCCCATATTTTTCTCTAAATTTTAACCAAGTATATATCTATATATATTTTGGTTTTGTTTTGTTTTTATTTTTTATAAAGGGTTAAATACCTTTTACACCTATGCGGTTTAACTACTTGATTTTTACCCACCTAGGTTTTATTTTGTATAGCAGGTGGTACATTAATGCTTATGGCTAAAAACGAAGATGGCACTTCATTCTAATTTTCATCCATAAATTGGCGGAAATCAACATCAATACCCTTAAAAATCCGACACGTGTTTCTAAAAATAAAAAAAAATTAAAAACTAAAATTATTAAAAAAATTGAAAAAATGGGTAACTGAACCACCACTCCTAAAAGGCATAAACCCAAAAAACAAATTGAGAGTTACCCTTGGGTGGCCGAACCACCCCTCCCTTAGGTGCGATTCGGCCAATCCCATACTGGCTGATCTAGGATGGCCGATTTGGGTTGGCCAAGCTACTTCCAAGGCAAAACCATCTCCATTTTGCAAGTTGGGGTGGCACTAGCCACCATTTTTTTCTGTTTTTTTTTTTTAATCTTTTAATGTTTTTAATAATTTTAGTTTTTTAGTTTTTGTCTTAAAAATTTTTTTTATCACACATGTCGAGTTTTTAAGGGCATTGACATAGATTTTCGTCAATTTATAAACGAAAGTTAGACGGAAGTACCATCTTCGTTTTTAACCATAAGCGAGGTACCATCTACGCTACAAAATGAAACCTAAGTGGATAGAATGAAGTAGTCACATCACATAGGGTAAAATATGTTTAACCATTTTTTTTAATTACTTAAAGATTTTTAAATGCACTCCATATCCGAATTTTTTAATCTTTCTTAATACTATTTAATCATTTTTTATTTAAGAGAAAGATAGAAAAAGTGAGAGGGAGAGAATTATTTAAAGTAAAAAACTTTTAAATTGAATTACAGCGTCTCTCTAAATTTTCCTTGAATGTAGGAGAGTTTTATCTAAATTTTAGATAGCAATCTATATTTTAGCTAACTCAATGCACATGTCCAAAAAAAAAACTAGTTAAATCCCAGGATTTCCTGGGTGGATAATAGCATCCTAAAGACAAACAATTTCTTGTAATATTCAAAACAATAATATGTTAAAATATGCAATGGAAAAAGATTTAAAATTACTTAAGCAACATAAACTCTGAATTTTTTTAAATTTTTTATTTCTTTTTTTAGTAAAAGAGGTGTTTTCTAAGCTATGCCCACTAATACCTCATACATGGAATAAACATGTTCTGTATTCATAGGCTAGCTAAGTCATTGACGATCAATGAAAACTTTTTTTTTAATTATTCCTCTCATTAAGTAATAGAATAAAATATATTTCAATTCTGATTCCACAAATAATTATTTATTTGTGATAAATTACTAAACACCTTAATTTTTTTTTTGTTTGACATGCTGAACAGTGAACACCTTAATTTATGTCGACTTAAACCGTACATAGCATGCAGGCCCAGTTTCTAACATTTCTTAGTCCGCTAAAACTTATTATTATTATTATTATTATTAGTAAGTGCTCCATTTGCTTCTAGAACAATTATCAAGGTAAAACAGGTCAAACTTCTTAATTCAAACTCTCTAATCTTTTGTTAGATTCATGTCGGGTTCGCGGGTTGTTTAAAAGATTGCTAGCTCTAGTATCAGGTTCGGGTCATATCGAGCAATAGGTATAAGACTATATAGTTCAACCATAATCCGAATAATTTAATTAATTGTGTTTGTAGTTTGTTCATAAAGTTCTCGAAGTAATGCGATTGTAATGCATAATAGTTCTATTGTCTTACAAATTTTGTCTCGTCCATGACACATATTAGTTTTTCCATGAAACCTAAAAATTTGGGTTATGTGGTGGGCTATCAAAGAATACTTTCAATTTTTTTTAAAAAGTATTATTATTATTTTATTTTGTTATATATGTTTGTTACAATTAGGCTCATAAGGCTCCATTTGTTTAGGTGTAAAATATTTTTCATTCTTGTCAATAGTCATTATAATTAGAGTATATGTATTCTCACTAAACTAAGGAATGTTATAAATAATTATTCCATTTTACATTCTTTCATTCTCAATAATAATTATTCTTTTTTTTTTAATAAAATAGTCATTTCGTCTACCAAATAGGACCTAACACTCGAAGTTCTAGCTCTTCAACAGGGTGAAAGAAATTAAGGAGTAAGAAAATTAAACAACCAAGGGAATTGAAGGATATGTCTAACTCCATCAAGAAGTTGTATGATGAATGGAGTATCCAAGGTTTCGTTCTGTTCAGTCTCTCACTACAGATCATTCTAATTCTGTTTGCACCATTTAGAAAACGCACAGAAAATATGATCGTAATCTCGCTGATTTGGCTAGCTTACTTGCTGGCCGATGGGGCTGCTATCTTTGCATTGGGACTTATTTCCAGCCGTCAAAAATATACTCAAAAATTTGATGATCATGTTGATATTCAGGTGTTTTGGGCTCCCTTTCTTTTGTTACACCTTGGTGGTCCAGATACCGTAACTGCTTTTGCTATGGAGGATAATGCTCTCTGGCTAAGGCACTTAGTTGGACTCCTAAGCCAGGTTGTCACTGCTATTATTGTCTTTGGCCAATCCCTTCCCAGTAACAAGTTATGGGTCCCTACTCTCCTTCTGTTTGTTGTTGGAACCATCAAGTATGGTGAGCGAACATATGCTTTATTTCAAGCAAACCTGAATACATTTCGGAAATCCATGCTTAAAGCGCCTGACCCAGGTTGGAAGTCCCACATTGCCTGGGTATTAAGGAGATTGTCCATTTATAAGGTGAGGGGAAACCTCAACTCTTGAGCTAGCTTTTGGGTTGAGTTAGGCCCAAGACCCATTTCTAACATGGTATCAGAGCCTAACCCAATTAATTGGCTGTGGCCCACCGTCACCCATTGTCGCACGTGTTGGCCGTCACCCATTGTCGCACGTGTTGGCTTGGATGTCCTCCCGCCACACGTGAGGGGGCGTGTTGGAAGTCCCACATTGCCTGGGTATTAAGGAGATTGTCCATTTATAAGGTGAGGGGAAACCTCAACTCTTGAGCTAGCTTTTGGGTTGAGTTAGGCCCAAGACCCATTTCTAACAGGCCTGACTATGCAGAGTTTATGGAGAAATACTTTGCAATAAAAAAGGACAACCGCGAACCTAATATTTGGATCGAGGAGGCACCTGAAAGAGCCATGACCTCCAATAAAAGCGATCTCGATGCTATTGCGGAGGTGCAACATGCTTATCAATTCTTCGAAATCTTCAAGGGTCTCATTGTGGATCACATCTTTAGTACCCGTGACCATTGGCAGAGCCGAGATTTTTTCGGTCAGAGAACCGCAGAGGTTGCTTTGAAAGTCGTAGCAGTTGAACTCAACTTCTTCTATACAGTTCTCTATACGAAGGCTGTCGTGATACGTTCAATATTTGGATACTTTGCCCGGTTTATATCCAGTTGTGCGATTGTTGCAGCTCTTTCAACCTTCTATTCATTAGATAAGCATGGTTTTGGCAAGATTGACGTTGGAATTACCTATACCTTGCTCTTTGGTGCCATAGCCTTGGATACAATTGCTCTCTTTATGCTGGCTTTCTCTGATTGGACTGTTGCTGTTGCTTACACCCAGCAGGTGTATACATTTACTCACACTAGCAATAAAAGATGGAAAGGAATAAACATATGCTTCCTCCCTCTCTTCAGATACTTTCTCCATCTCAAGAAGATAAACTGGGGGGAAGATATAGAATCAATGAGTTGCTTGGGACAAGCTAGACAAATCCTATTTCGGAGGTGGTCTGAATCTCTAAATCAATACAACTTGATACATTATTGTCTGGAGGAAGGTACAAAACAGAATCGTAGTCACTTTGCTAGTTTTTGTCGTATGTGTTTTTCTCTCTTCAACTTGAAGGATTTCTATGATAAGATTACATATGTGTCCAAGAAACCATTTGAAAAAAAGCTATGGGATTTCATCTTTGTTCAGCTGAAAAAGAAATCCGATCTCGCAGATGAACCTGAGTCACCTGACACTGCGAAGAGAATATGTTCAGCCCGAGGGGAATGGGTTCTACAAAATAATGATTGGACTGCGGAGGGTAGCAGCAAGTTGATGCATTATATTGTCGACGTTGGTTTTGATCAGAGTCTTATATTATGGCATATTGCTATAGATCTCTGCTATCATGACCCTACAATCCATGAGAGTGATGAAGACAATCGTAATCGTCGTGAATTTTGTAAAATCCTTTCGGATTATATGCTATATCTTCTAGTTATGCAGCCTACTATGATGTCTGCTGTAGCAGGCATTGGCCAAATAAGATTCCGCGATACTTGTGCCGAGGCCAAAAGATTCTTCGACAAAAAGGTCGACCTAGGACAAGAACAAGATCAAGAACATAAACAGGCTTGTACTAGAATCCTTGAAGTAAATACTGATTTGGAACCTGCTAGTCTGAAGGGAGACATAAGCAAATCTGTGTTGTTCGATGCATGTATTCTCGCAAAAGAGCTAAGAAATTTGGAGTACAAAAAGCGATGGGGTGTAATGAGTGAAGTGTGGGTGGAAATGTTGTCTTATGCTGCAAGCCATTGCAGGTCCAATACTCATGTTGCTCAACTAAGTAAAGGAGGAGAGCTTATCACATTTGTCTGGTTATTAATGGCTCATCTTGGCATTGGAGATCACTTCCAATATACTGCTACACAAGTTTCAAAGATTTCAATTCACAGTCTCCAAGAGGAAATTCAAACTGATAGTCCCAGTGATTTCGATCCATGACTATCTCCTAAAGGTAGTTCAATCAGTTAGGATCACGCCTAATGAAGCGGAGGTCACTAGTTCGAATCTCCCTCCCTCTTTTGTGCGGACATGTCATGTCAAAAAATGATTTCAATTGACTAAACTGAATATATAAACTGGTCAATCCAATGGCTTTTTATTTTTTTTTAAAAAAAAAAATTTGGAGGATGGGCATAAGATTTTTTCTGTATCTTTATTTCCTTATGGTAGGAATGGAGTTGTTTGTAATTAATGTATATGAAAACACTAGTATAACTTGGCTCCGCAGCTAAGTTTAACTAAAAGCAAATACTTCTCAACACTATTGTTAAGAATATTACTTGTTATTTACTTCTTTAGGTATTATTATTCTACTAGGTTTATCTTTTCTTATTCTACTAGGTTTACCTTTCCTTAATCTATTAGGTTACTTGCCTCTCTATAAATAGAGGCCTCTGTATTCATTATTATTATAAGAGTTAATACAATGTAGTCCATTGTGTGCTTTCACTCTCTCTCTCTTTCTTCCGCTTCTAATATATTATCCAATATATTTAACATGGTATCAGAACCACGTTTCTATTTCTGTGGCTTTCAATAAAAGTCTTATGATGTTTCTATGGTGTTTTCTAGCATTCTCTTCTGATGATCTCTTAATTTTGTTGTGATCCACGGCTTTATTCATTGGCGAATCTTGGCACAATGCGGTTTTGGCCCTTCACGGGAATTTTAACGGCTAGTTTTTGTTATTCTGCCTCATTGTCAGTTGCGGCTTGGCCCTTCACCGGATTCTTTTAGTGGCTTGTCTACGTTCTCCGGTATTTCTCCGGCCGTCACTTTAAGCCTTTCTCGTCTTTGTTATTGGCGAACCCTGGCACAATGTGGTTTGGCCCTTCAAGGGATTTAATGACTAGTTTTCATTCTTCGACCGTCATTGTCAGTTGCGGCTTGGCCCTTAACCGGATTCTTTTAGCAACTTGTCTCTATTCTCTGGTATTTCTCCGGCCGTCACTTTCAGCCTTTCTCGCCGGCATTGTCTTGATCCAACCATCGACTTTAGATGCCTTCAATTTATTCTCTTTTCCAAACTCAAGCTTACACCTTGAGTTTGAGGGGGGAAGTTAGAATATATTATTTCCTTTGTTAGAATATATTATTTCCTTTGTTAGAATATTTTATATTTCTGTTATTTAATTTGTAAGGTAGGGTTTATTTCTTTCCTTATATATTTTAGGGTTTAATTTGGGTTTCTTGGTCACTACTCATTGTCTCTCTATAAATAGGGAGTTATGTAATATTGATTGATATAGTGAATATACAAGATGTAACCCATACGTCTCTCTCCGCTTCCGCTCTCTTTTCTTTCTCTTTTATATTTTAGTATTTTATATTCTATATATATTTCAACATGGTATCAAAGCCACCTTTCTGTGGCCTCCAATAAACGTCCTTGACATTTTCCGGCGCCGCCAATGTTATCCGGCGCATCCATCCCTCTGTCCCTCACGGTTCTCTATCTTCTCCTCGAAGTTTTCAGCAGATCACTATACCGCTTGAAAGCCCGGAAGCCAACCGTCACAGAGCCGCCTCACTCAGTCCCATCGCGCCTCCACGCGCCGCCTCAAGTTTCGGTTGCTCCACCACGGCCGTTCCGCCACGGACCTCTACAAAGCTCCGATCACAACAACGGTACCGTCAATCACCAGATAAAGACCAGACGAGTCCAGATCTGTCGAGATATCTGCCAAAGACACCATGACGCGCCGACACGCGCTGCCATAAGGTGCTGCTCTCAGTCCACGCGCCGCTGCAGTGCCTCCACGCGCCGCCAGGTGAGGTGGATCAGCTTGGTTTCGCCCACCGCTCCATATATCCGTCGACGACGGTCACATCGCCACTAAGAACGCCGCCATACCACGTTGGACGCGCCTCCACGCGCCAGTAGAAGCTTCTGCGCGTGGGATTCACGCGCCATAGCTCCGCCGCCAGTGAAGCGCGTGTATCACACGCGCCCGTGAATTTCTTCTATTTTCCGCAGCCACGTGTCATCCTTTCAGAGAGCCACGTCAGCCCTAATTGCCACGTCATCATAGCCACGCCAGCTTGTGTGCCACGTCATCAGTATCAAGTCAGACCTTACCACGTCATTAGTGCCACGTCATCGTTGACCTTTTCAATCGTTGACCGTTGACTTTGACTTTGACCACTGAAAAAAAAAAAAAAAAAAAAAAAAAAAAAAAAGAAGTTAACCAGGTGTTTCCTACTCAATTTTTCGTCTTGATTTCAAATTTGTGGTCTATTTTTGCTTTTGACATCTCTATATGGCAGAAAACAAGACTCTTCTTCAAATTTAGGCGTTTGTTTTATGCGGTTCAAGTTGGTTTATGCTTGTTCAATTCGGTTTTATAGCCTGTTCTTTGGCGCAATTCAATCCGGTTCATTCTTCTTGCGAATGGCACTCTCGGGTCAGACCAATCTTTCCTTAGGTCCATGGGTTTTCGGGCCAAAGAAGCCCCTTTCAACCGGCCCACTTATGCCTTGTCAAATGCCCCCATCACCGGTCACTGAATAGCCTCTTCAACCGGCCATTTTTCTCCTTACTTAGCTCAGCCGGATAGGCGAGACGGTCTACTTGTTAGATGGGCCAGACTTTAGTTCAGCCGACAAGGCGAGACGGTCCAAGGGTTTCAGGCATGATTAGCCTCTTCAACCGGCCCTGCTTATCTCAGCCGACCAGGTGAGACGGTCTACTAGTCAGACTTTAGTTCAGCCGACATGGCGAGACGGTCCAAGGATTTCAGACATGATTAGCCTCTTCAATCGGGCCTACTTATCTCAACCAACTAGGCGAGACGGTCCAAGGGTTTTAGACATGATTAGCCTCTTCAACCGGCCCTACTTATCTCAGCCGACCAGGCGAGACGGTCTACTAGCTAGAATTTTTGGGTCAGACTTTAGCTCAGCCGATCAGGCGAGACAGTCCAAGGGTTATGGGCCAAACAAGCCCCTTTTAACTGAACCTACTTTTCTCAGCCAACCAGGTGTGCTACTTCATTACTAGTATATGGTTTTCAAGTCAAATTATAACCAAGTGAACCAAGCTCCAGCTTAAATGCATTGCTCAAATTCAGGCAGAATCCACGGGTCTCTAACAACTTTTATGGCGTTACTTCGGCAATTGTTTCGGCACAAGCAGCTTTTTTCGGCGAATTCCTTTTTCTTTCCCTTTTCGTTTATCCAAACTCAAGTTTACACATTGAGTTTGAGGGGGATGTTAAGAATATTACTTGTTATTTACTTCTTTAGGTATTATTAGTCTACTAGGTTTACCTTTTCTTATTCTACTAGGTTTACCTTTCCTTAATCTATTAGGTTACTTGCCTCTCTATAAATAGAGGCCTCTGTATTCATTATTATTATAAGAGTTAATACAATGTAGTCCATTGTGTGCTTTCACTCTCTCTCTTTTCTCTCTCTTTCTTCCGCTTCTAATATATTATCCAATATATTTAACAACTATCATGAATTTGTTGGCTGTGACTTGTAGTGGTTCGCCTGAAATTTTTTTTACAGCAGCTTGGGAACTTATCAGCATTGCAGTTCATCCAATGATAAACACATAATCAAACCCGAACAAACAAAGTGTTGAATTGAATCGCACCAGTCTCTATTGGGGGTTATTATACATTATATATCTATATATATATCCACACTATTTCGTCCTCTTTTGCTTGATAATTTTGTGGCATTGTGTTAATCTAAAAAGTTATTTATATTTTCAGCTAATCTCTCCACAGAGGGTTATTCAACTCTCCTTTTAGAACATCCCTTAGGGGTATATTTTGGTTGGGCTCGAGTATCAACTAGAGGTGTTTTTAAAATGGTCATGAGCATTGGCTGGAAACCAAATTTTAATAACACAGAAAAGACTATATATATATAGTGAGTGTACGTAATGAGACACAAATTGTAGCCTCTAAATTTCTTTTTTCCTTTTTTTCTTTTTCCTGGTTAACTCTAGTTTTTTATAATGTAGGAGCCATGGTTGCTTCATGACTTTGCTGAAGATTTCTATGCATGGGGAGGATTTGCGTCTTGTTGTAGTTGGTTATATACGACCTGAGGTGACATATATTATATACAGTTACTTTTTTGCAATTTTTTGTCCCCTTGCTTGTCCATTTGGCTTTCGGATTTGGTAATGTCAAAAGTGCGATTTTAAACAACATTGCGAAAAATATGTTGTTTGAAAGTGCGTTTTAAAAAAATTGCGGTTTAAAAATGCTAACTACATTTGTAAAGATTGCGTTTTTAAATTGCATATTTTGAAGTTATTTTTCAAATCGCACATTTTGAAACTACAAATCCAAACGGACCCATAATCTTGTTATTCTTCCACTCATGCTGAACGTTGGTGTGTGAAATGTAATAGGCCAACTTTCCATCCCTTGAGGGCCTGGTTGCAAAGATTCACGAGGACGGGAGAATTGCGGGGAGAGCTCTTGATCTTCCGTTGTATTCAAGTTACAGGGACGACCCCTATCTGAAACCCACTGTCAATTAAGGATGGTAGTCATTCTTGAAATTTTCAAAATACTTCTTGACTTTGTTGGCTAGAATGGTAATTGGAGTTGTTGCTTCCTCTCATTTGAAAAGGGAAATGATTATAACCATGAAATTCTTTCCTTTTGAACGAGATTCAATTCAGTCCCATTAACACAAATGGTTCTGATGTAGTCTGTGGGAAGACAAAAATCATTATGTATTGTTTATTGCGACTAATTTATAAGTGGCAAGGAAGAAAGATAATTATTGAAGGGTCTTGTTTCATGGTTGTTAATTCAGGGAGGTTTCTCCATAATAAAATATGAAACTTCATACAACTGAAAGTTGATTAGATAGGACCAAAAGAGAATTTTGTTTTTGAGTTCCCCATACTCATTATGGATAGAATTGTTTTTTTTTTTTCGGGAGATCAATATGGTTAGCATTGAATATATAAGATATTCACTATCAATATGGAATGGTGGGTTCTATTTATTGTCAAGATAAGTTATATTTTGAATCTCTTTTATGGTGGGTTCTATTTATTGTCCTGGTCCTCTCATATATGGCAGTATGTAGCAGTAACAGAAGCAAAAATGACACATATTTAGGTGAACTTATTTTAACCCACACTTTGAAAACCGCAACAATCAGTGAATCACCAAGAGGAGATTGAAGTGGAAGAAGCATTGTTAGAGTCCAAGTCGAGAACTGTAAAAAAGAGAGACATCAACACAAATCCGGTTACAGAGGTCTCCACTAAAGGATAAATCTACTAAAGTATACGGAGGCTAAGCGAAGAGTATGAAGGAGGCAAGAGCTCTTGGTCTAGTCAAAAAGCACAACAACAAAAAATCACAAAAAAAAAAAAAAAAAAAAAAAAGGAAAACAAGAAAAAAGAAAAAGAGAAGATGGAGGACAATGGAGAAGAACTCCATATCTCCTCCCCAGAGGAACCTCACAAAGGAGGTGGCTTCTCTCACCAAGGAGATGGAAGAAAACCCGAGGTTTTCAGTAGCTCTCTCTCAGCAAGAGAGAGAAAGAGAGAGATAGAGATCAGAGCTCTGACAAGGTACTTGCTACATCCAAGTAAAAAGTAATTTGAACATGAATGTTTGGTGGCAACTTGAAATAACTAGTCTAAGATCTCGAATGTACGTTTTTATGATTTCTAAGGAATCGAAGGTATGTTTTTGTAATTTCTAACACTTTCCAAAATAACGCCTTGATTATGAGAGTAAAGAGAAGGTTGGAAGATACAAGGAGGATAAAGTGAAAAGATGATATTCTAGTTATACTAAAGACTAGTGACCTCGTCCCAAGAAGTAGCTCAATCGGCTAGGACCACGCCTAATAAAGTGGAAGTCACTATTTCAAATCCTCCCTTCTCTGCGGATATGTAAAAAAAAAAAAAAAAGACTAGTGACCTCTGCTTTATGAGGCTTGGTTCCCAGTCGATTGAGTTACCCTTTAGAGACATTTTTGTTTTTTGTTTTATAAGTGACATATTTGCATATATGCTAAATTTTTTTTTACTAGCGTTTTATAAAGAAACGACGATAAAAATAAAATCTATGACGTTTATAATAAAATGGTAGAAAATATCATTTTTTGTAGCACTTGTTGATACGTGTTAGTATGTAATTAGCATGTTGCTAAAAAAAAAAAAAATTAGTACCCTTCAATTACATGCTAACACTTGTCATTAAGTTGTTATAGTATAGCATTTTTCTAAGAATGACGTTCTCAAAGGTGGCCCGTGTATTTGATAACTCTTCTCTTTAATTATTCCTTGCCTTCAGTTTTGGGGAAATGTATCATCTTTCTACATTAAATAAGTTTAACTTAATATAGTATAAAGCTCACTTCAATTACAAGAATCATATATGAATAAGTTTGCGCCAATGTATTTGATTATTCTTCTCTTTATTCCTTGCCTTCAGTTTTGGGGAAATATATCATCTTTCTACATTAAATAAGTTTAACTCAATATAGTATAAAGCTCACTTCAATTACAAGAAGCATATATGAAGAAGTTTGCTTGGCGTGCTTGAGATTTGGATTCCGTAACAAAGCCTCTAAACATGCAAATTTTAAATGATATATTGAACCTGAAGTCCCAATTATTCTGGACAGAAACATCTATAAATCTCAGCTTTGATTTCAACTTACGTACACATAAGATATCATTATTCACTGTCCCAGCCGACCGTTAATAAGGAAACAAGCTAGCTGTCCCAAATCTTGTCGACCGTCTCAGTAACTGATATTCATTCCCTTTCGGTTTGTTGGCAGGTACGTATCAGTTATCACCCTTAATACTATTTAAATATTTTTCTTTATTTTTTTTTATTAAGAGAAAGAGAGAAAAAGTGAGAGGGAGAGATTTTTTTTTAAATTTTTTAAAAAAAAACTTTTAAATTGAGTTACGTGGCTCTCTAAATTTTCCTTTTATCTCAACTTAATTTTAGTGTGGGGATGACTAATTGATTGTAGGCTTTTAAATAGCAATCTATTTTAGCTAACTCAATGCAAACGCTCTGACACCTAATTTAAACCTAAGACCAAATTATTTTGGACCAAAAACTGCTATAAATCCCAGTATTTCTTGGGCGGATAATAGCATTCTAAAGACAAATAATTTCTTGTAATATTCAAAACAATAATGTGTAAAAATATGCAGTGGAAAAAAAAAAAAAAAAAAAAAACTTAAGCGAATCATGTAACCTAAACAATAGAAACTTTGAATTTTTTTTTTAGTAAAGAGGTGTCTTGTGAGCTATGCCCACTAATACCTTAGAATAAACATGTTTTGTATTTATAGGCTAGGCCATGAACCATTGATTAAAACTTTTTTTTAATTATTCCTTCCATTAAATAATACAAAATCAATTTCAATTATGATTCCACAAATAATATATATTTTTTTTGACATGAAATAATTTTTTATTTGTGATAAATTACTGAACATCTTAATTTATGTCTAGCTAATTAAACCATACGTGACATGCATGCTCAATATCTAACATTTGTAATTTAGCTAATACGGTTTTTTTTTTTTTTTTTTTTTGTCTTCTTTCTTTTTTGATCACCAAGTGTTCCATTTGCGTATAGAACAATTATTAAGGTAGAAAATACTATCGCGCGTTGGGTTCGAATTATGTTGATGCATGGGTATAAGACAATATAGGTCAACCTTAATCCGCCACATCCATCCCCATTAAACCAAAGACCCAATTATTTTGGACAAAAACTAGTTAAATCCCAGGATTTCTTGGGTGGGTAATAGCATCCTAAAGACAAACAATTTCTTGTAATATTCAAAACAATAATATCTTAAAATATGGAATGGAAAAAGATTTAAAATTACCTACGTTCATACTTAAGCGAATCAAATGACTTAAGCAACATGAACTATGAATAATTTTTTTTTTTTTTTTTTTTTTTTCATTTTTAGTAAAAGAGGTATCTTCTAATAAATAAATAAGCTATGCCCACTAATACCTCATACATGGAATAAACATGTTTCTGTATTCATAGGCTAGCTAGCTAGGTCATGGACGATCAATTAAAACTTTTTTCTTAATTATTCATCTCATTAAGTAATACAAATTCAGAATAAAATCTACTTCAATTATAATCCCACAAATAATTATTTATTTGTGATAAATTACTGAACACCTTAATTTTTTTATTTTTTTATTTATTTTTTATTTTTTACATAAACAGCTTAATTTATGTATACTTAAACTGTACATGGCATGTGGGCCTAATTTCTAATATTTCTTAGTCAGCTAAATTATTATTATTATTATTACTTTCACCGAGTGCTCGATTTGCTTCTAGAACAATTATTAAGGTAAAAAATACTATCAAATATTAGGTTTGGTCTTGTCGATGCATGAGTATAAGACATGAATATTGGGTTTGGGTCAATTATATCCCGACACATTTAATTAAACGGGTCAAATTTCTTAATCCAAAACATCTAATTTCGTGTTAGGTTCATGTCGAGTTTGGGAGTTGTTTAAAAAATTGTTAGCCCTAGTGTCAGGTTTGAATCATATTGAGCAATAAGTATAAGATATATAACTTAACCATAACCCGAATCATTTAATTAATTGTGTTTATAGTTTGTCCATAAAGTTGGCGAAGTAATGCGATTGTAATGCATATAAAGTTTTATTGTCTTACAAATTAACATGTTACGTCCTTGAATGTAATTATATAAGATTTTACAAACATGTTTAAAAGTTTGTCCATTCAATGTAACCTGTTGTCATCATTTTTATAATTTATTTTAGTCTTTCATTGGATACAGTTATTCTTCTAGAAAAGCTGTCAACAAACTTTGGTGTCCATAATTAAACCATTATATTATACAAGTAATTCTACGATGCTTACTTGTATTCTACTAAGAATAATGTGGCTATTAAAATCACAATTTGATCAAATTTTAATAATAATCAATCACAAGCTTCTTAATAAAACACAAGTAAGACATAAGTAGGCCTCCTAAAATTGCTCTATATTATATTGTCAACTCTTATGCCAACTATTACACTGAGTAATCTTGTGTTAACTATCATAAATAATTGAGTAATTCTATTTATTAGGCTCTTATACTATTGTTTCTTTATATATATATAGAAAAGGCTGTTAACAAACTTTGGTGTCCATAATTGAACCATTATATTATACGGTCAACTCTTATACCAACTATATATTATACTGAGTTATCATGTTTTGACTATCATGATTAGTAATTTTATTTATTAGACTCTTATATGATTGTTATGCAACTGAAATAAAATGACAATAAAAATTAATCCTTCATTTTTTTTAAGTGTTGATTCAATGATTGACTTTCACTGTCACATTATTAAGTTGTGCAATAATAGTCTAATAGTCTACAAAATAACATATTACTCTAACCGACTATATATAAATTGACTTGTGGTTCAAAATAACAATATATATATACCTCCTGATTTCATTTGTTTGTTTATCACACTACTCTCACAGCCGACGAAAGCCATCACATTTTCAATTCTATGGATTTCATTATGTTCGTTCCTATGTATGGTTTATTTTTACTCTTTTATCAATAGTTGCGTCATTTCAATCGAGAAACAAAAATCAAGACACAGGGATAGTGTACTTTTTTTGAACCCTAATTTGGAGAGGCATCAGAAAATTCCCATGAGATTTTTTTTTTTGCTATTCAATTCTCATTAGATATGAAATTGATTATAAATATGCATTCAATCTCATACTTCATCTTAATTACCTTAATTCCTCTAAATTTTGTCTCGTCCATGACACATATTAGTTTTTCCATAAAACCTAAAAATTTGGGTTATCTATCAAAGTATACTTTTATTTTTTTTTTTAAAAATTATTATTATTATTTTATTTTGTTATATATGTTATATGTATTCTCACCAAACTAAGAAATATAAATAGTTATTCCATTTTACATTCTCAATAATAATAATTATTATTTTTTAATGAAATAGTCATTTTCTGTACCAAATAGAACTAACACTCGAAGTTCTAGCTCTTCAACAGGGTGAAAGAAAGGAGAAAGAAAATTAAACAACCAAGGGAAGGATATGTTTAACTCCATCAAGAAGTTGTATGATGAATGGAGCATCCAAGGTTTCGTTCTGTTCAGTCTCTCACTACAGATCATTCTAATTCTGATTGCACCATTTAGAAAACGCACAGGAAATGTGATGGTAATCTCGCTGATTTGGCTAGCTTACTTGCTGGCCGATTGGGCTGCTATCTTTGCATTGGGACTTATTTCCAGCCGTCAAAAATATACTCAAAAATTTGATGATCATGCTGACATTCTGGCGTTTTGGGCTCCCTTTCTTTTGTTACACCTCGGTGGTCCAGATACCGTAACTGCTTTTTCTCTGGAGGATAATGCTCTCTGGCTAAGGCACTTGGTTGGGCTCCTAAGCCAGGTTCTCACTGCTATTATTGTCTATGGCCAATCCCTTCCCAGTAACAAGTTATGGGTCCCTACTCTCCTTCTGTTTGTCGCTGGAACCATCAAGTATGGTGAGCGAACATATGCTTTATTTCAAGCAAACCTGAATACATTTCGAAAATCCATTCTTAAAGCGCCTGACCCAGGGCCTGACTATGCAGAGTTTATGGAGGGATACTCTGCAATAGAAAAGGCCAAACGCCAACGTCCAATGATACACCTGCTACCAGGAGGTATTGTCCTGAAACGCCATGAAAGCGATCTCGATGCTATTGCGGAGGTGCGACTTGCTTATCACTTCTTTGAAATGTTCAAGGGTCTCATCGTGGATCACATCTTTAATTTCGAAGAGCATCGGGAGAGCCGAGATTTTTTCGGTGACAGAACCGCAGAAGTTGTTTTTAAAGTCATAGCAATTGAACTAAACTTCTTCTATACAGTTCTCTATACGAAGGCTGTCGTGATACGTTCCATATTTGGATACTTTGCCCGGTTTACATCCAGTTGTGCGGTTGTTGCAGCTCTTTCAGCCTTCTATTCATTAGATAAGCATAGTTTTGGCAAGATTGACGTTGGAATTACCTATACCTTGCTCTTTGGTGCCATAGCCTTGGATACAATTGCTCTCTTTACGCTGGCTTTCTCGGATTGGACTATTGCTGTTGCTTCCACCCATGAGCGTGAGGAGATCATTTCAATTACTTCCAATAGGAATAAAAGAAAAAGAAGGAAAGGAATAATCAGATACTTCCTCCCTCTCTTCAGATACTTCCTCCCTCTCTTCAGATACTTTCTCCATCTCAAGAAGATAAACTGGGGAGAAGGTTTAGAATCAATGAGTTGCTTGGGACGGGCTAGACGAATCCTATTCCGGAGGTGGCATGAATCATTGGATACATACAATTTTATAGATTATTGTCTACAAGAACGTTCAAAAAAGAACCTTAAACCCTTCAATTATTTTGGCCGGATATTAAATTATGTCAGTGAAAAATTGGGCCTTAAGGATTTCTATGATCGGATGAAATACGTTTCCAAGAAACCATTAACAAAACAGCAATGGGGTTTTATCTTTGATGGGCTGAAAAAGAAACATTATTCTCACAATATACGTTCAACCCGAGGTGATTGGGTTCTACAAAATATTGATGGGATTATTGGTATTGAGAGTAGCAAGTTTAAGCATTATATCGCCGACGTTGATTATGATGAGAGCCTTATGTTATGGCATATTGCTACTGAACTCTGTTATCATACGGAGAGTCATGACGACAGCGCTAATATTAATCTTGAATTTTGTAAAATCCTTTCGGATTATATGTTATATCTTCTTGTTATGCAGCCTACTATGATGTCAGCTGTAGCAGGTATTGGCCAAAGAAGATTCCGCGATACCTGTGCCGAGGCCAAAAGATTCTTCGACAAAAAGGTCGACCTAGGACAAGAACAAGATCAAGAACATAAACAGGCTTGTACTAGAATCCTTGAAGTAAATACTGATCTGGAACCTGTTGCTGTGAAGGGGGATAGAAGCAAATCTGTGTTGTTCGATGCATGCATGTATTCTCGCCAAAAAGCTAAAAACTTTGGAGACCGAGAAGAGATGGGGTGTAATGAGTGAAGTGTGGGTGGAATTATTATCTTATGCTGCAAGCCATTGCAAGGCCAATGCTCATGTTGCTCAACTAAGCAAAGGAGGAGAACTTATCACATTTGTTTGGTTATTAATGGCTCATCTTGGCATAGGGGTCGTTCACTTCCAACATAGTACTGGTCGTGAAAGATTAGACATTTTTTGAGTAAACTGAATAAACTGGTCAATCCAATGGCTGTTTATTAAAAATAAAATAAAAATTGGAGGATGGGCAGAAGATTTTTTCTGTATCTTTATTTCCTTTCAGTAGGGATGGAGTTGTTTGTAATGTATATATATATCCACACTACTTAATTCGACCTCTTTTGCTTGATAATTTGTGGCATTGTGCTAATCTAAAAAGTAGTTTATATTTTCAGCTAATCTATCCACCGAGGGTTATTCAACTCTCCTTTCAGAACATCCCTCAAGGGTATATTTTGGTTGGGCTCGAGTATCAACTAGCTAGAGGCGTTTTTAAAATGGTCTTGAGCATTGGCTAGAACCCATATTTTAACAACCCAGAAAAGAGTCAAAAGACTATAGCGAGTGTAACGAGACACAAATTGTAGCATCTGAATTTCCTTTTTCTTTTATCCTTTTTCCTGGTTAACTCTAGTTTATAATGCAGGAGCCATGGTTGCTTCATGACTTTGCTGATGAAGATTTCTATGAGGAGGATTTGCGTTTTCTTGTGGTTGGTTATATCCGACCCGAGGTGCTATGTATTATAATATTATATACAATTACTCTTTTGCAATTTTTTGTCCCCTTGCTAATCGTTTTGGCTTTGCTATTTTACAAGGTAAAAAATGTATAGTTATGAAGTTGTTTTGTTTTGTTTTTATTTTTTATTTTTTATTTTTATTTTTTTAATTTCTGTTTGAAAACCAAAAAAATAATCCATTTTCAAGTAAAAAAAGGGGTGCGTTTTTTAAAAAATGCATAATTTTAATAGGGGTGTTAAGGCTGTTACGGTTAGCAGTTATTGCCAATAACCGTTAACTGTAACCGTCTTAGCGGTTAGTAGATTTCACTAACCGCAACCGCTAACTGCTTAGCGGTTAACGGTTAGTGGTTAGTGAAATAGATAACGGCCCGCTAACCGCTTTTTTAAAATTGGACTTTTTTTTGGGCTTTCTTTAGGGTTTTTTGAGCTTCTTCTTTTTTGGGCCTTTTTGGGCTTTTTTTTACCCTCATTTTTTTTTTAGTGTCTTCTTGGGCCCAATTGCTATAAAAATAGCCCATATTGAAAAATTTAAAATATTTTACCCAAAATTTACATTTACTTGTACTTAAAAAAAATTTCCTTAAATATTAAATCATAACTGGTTAACTTTTTTTTTTTTTTTTTTTTTAAAAAAAAACAACACAAAAAAAAAGTTCAGAATTCAGACAACTGTCATAACATATAATGATAATACATTAATACTTAAATTGTGTTTATAAGTAACACATTGGTCATTGTTTAATCCAATGTCAATTACTTAATTTGATATTATACGAATCATATCATTATTGTACATTAATAATATGATTCACTTGAAGTCTTGAATAAAGTATTTGAATTGTCATTGAATCATATGATTAAGTATTGATATTATACATTTATATTATTCATATGCAAATGTAGACTTATATAAGTCCTTATAACATATATAGACTTATAAGTTTATAACATACATTGGAAATAAGTCTCTAGATATTTAATTGTTGTATTAGTATGAATTTGTATACTTATGAGTTATGTCATATTATATATGCATAATTTGTTATTATATAATCAAATGATTTAATGATTAATTGATCATGTGATATAATCATATAAATTATAGTAATAATATATTAATACTCAAATTGTGATTTAATTATTTTTTAAAAAAATTGTGATTTAATGATCAAGTGATTTATATGATATAATCATATAAATTATAGTGATAATATATTAATACTCAAATTGTGATTTAATTATTTTTAAAAAAAATTGTGATTTAATGATCAAGTGATTATGTTATATGTATAAATATTTTTATAATTATAATTATAAAAATATATTTTATTAAAAGGCGGTTAGCGGTTAGTAAACCCAATAACCGCTAACCGCTAGGTGGTTATAGCAGCTAGGCGGTTAGCGGTTAATACGGTTAAGCGGTTAGCGGTTAGCGGGCGGTTTTTAACCGCCTGCATTGACAAGCCTAGATTTTAAAAACTAAATTGCAATTTTACCAAACGTTTAACTGTATTTGCAAAAATCACGTTTTTAAATTGCACATTTTGAAGTAATTTTTTGAATCGCTCATCTTAAAATTACAAATCCAAATGGACCCATAATCTTGTTCTTCTTCCACTCTTATGTTGAACGTTGGTGTGAAATGTAATAGGCTAACTTTCCATCCCTTGAGAGTTGAGAGCCTGGTGGCAAAGATTCGAAAGGACGAGAGAATTGCAGAGAGAGACTTTCCATTGTACTCAGCTTACAAGGACGACCCATATCTGAAACCTTCTGTAGTCATTCTTGAAATTTTCTTGCCGACCAAGCTTGTTGGCTAGCTAGAATGGTAATTGGAATTGCATGTTGCTTCCTCTCATTAATTTGAAAAGGGAAATGATTATAACTGTGAAATTCTTTCCTTTTGAATGAGATCCTGTGCAGTCCCATGAACACAAATGGGTCTGATGTTGTACATGCGAAGACAAAAATCATTCTGTATTGCTTATTACGACTCATTTATAAGATCGAAGCAATGGGAAAGATAATCATTGATGGTTCTTAATTATTTCGTTTTTCGAATCGGTTAACTAACTTTTCTTTTTAGTAGAAAAATAAAAATATTTCCAATTTACGTACTCAACTTAGGGTGCGTTGGGTCTTGCAATTTCATAGTTTAAACGCACATTTTTAAACAAAATTGTGTAAAGGTATTTCGTTTGTGAGTGTGTATCAAAAAATAAAAAATAAAAAGTTGAAAACGTGAAAAAATTTACATTTTTTGCAACATGCTAGTGCATTTTTAAAACATTAAAAAAAAAAAAAAAATTATAAGGTTTGACTCCTCATGATTCATACTTTTGCTCTTTCCAATGAGAAATTTTGGTTCCACCCATGTGTGCTTCCTTTTCAGCTTCAATTCGACAAACCAGTCGCCTCTCAGGTTTTCAATGTGGCTGTACATGTGTGCTGTGCTGTGTGTATATGTGTGCGTGCATTTTCTAATTCGGGGACTTACAATGGCAGATAAAAATTTCGGAATGGAACCCCGAGAAGGATTTGCTGGCCGTGGTTACGGTAGACTCCAAGATTTTGCTGCATCGTTTCAATTGGCAGAGGTTGTGGACAACTTCTCATGGTGATTATCTCTCTCTCTCTCTCTCTTTTGCCTAACTCAATTTCCACGACTTGTATTAATCTGTAGCAAATTTCAGAATCCAAATTAAGTCGTTCAGTTGGTTGATTGTTGTAGTTTCCTATTCAATTGATCATAATTTGGTATTACTTAATTCAACACACACATGTATATATCTATATTTGTATGTGTATATGGTATGCTGCTCTGATATATATATATTAAAAAAAAATTCTTATTTCTTATTTTTTATTTTGGGTTCAAATTTTGCTGTTGGATTTCAACATTCGCGAAATGTGCCTTAGTAGTGTACTTAATTACTGAATTTTTAAAGCATTTTCTAGGAAGGTGCATAACATCATTATGTTGGCGACCTGACGGTAAAGCCATTGCTGTTGGGCTTGAAGATGGAACAGTCTCACTGCACGACGTTGAAGTTAGTAGCCTTACTTTATTGTTCGAACTTGCTATTGGTACTCATTAGTTGGTTGTTACTTTCTCTAACTCCTAGATTTGAAATCTATACTTTAAACTTTACTTATCAAAAAAACAAAAACAAAAACAAAAAAGGTGTTTGTTAGTGTATACAACGGTGAAATTTATACTTGAATTTATATTTTTCATTGCTTATACCTTCTCTAATACCAGTGATTCTTTAATGTCAAGTAGAATGGAAGGTTATTCAGAAGTTTAAAGTCCCACATTGTTGCTGTTGTTTGTTTTAACTGAGAGGCGGATGGACGTCTGATTACGGTATGCTTTTGTCTATCTATTTGCATTCCATGTACCATTTTGAGTTCAATGGAAAAAATGGATTACTTGACAGTGTCATTTGTTAAAATTCTGAGTGGGAAATATACCTTTTGCAGAACTTTTGGTTGGATGCTTACTAAGAATATATTTTTTGAACTTGTAAGTTTGCAATAGACTCTATTAAGTTTGAAATTGTAGTTAAGCCATGGAAGCTTGTGAAACTTTGAAAATCTAGCATATCAATTTGTCATTCATGCTAATTTTATTCATTGAAGCCATTTGTCTCATATTAATAGAAACATTTGCCGACCTTGTTGGCTATAATGGTAATTGGAGTTCTTGCTTCCCTTCATTTAAAAGGGGAAATAATTATAAACTGTTGGGGAATGGGCTGCCAAATAGGCGCATGGGCCTAAAGCCCGCCAGAGCCCATCTTGTGAGCAAGGTCCAGCCACACAATTGGCTCTTTGAAGCCTATCAACGATCGATTCTGTCAAGCAAACTCGACCGCCATAGGCGACCAAGTCAAAGGCACATCCCGCGAGATCCTCTCATATCAAAGGGGCTTCGAAGAGAGAAGATGGTGGGGAGATGGTTGAGGGAATGCATTGTAGCAAACCTCTTTCAGAGATTCCTTAAGGAGATTGATGTTTTGAAGACTTTGAATTAAGATTTTTTGATCCTGACTACTTGTTCTTTAAGCTTTTTTTTTTTTTTTTTTTTTTAATTCAGTTGTGGCAGAATATAGGGGGGTTATTTGGTAAACACCATACCACGCTTAAACACTGTTTATGAGTTGGCGAAAAAAATAGTGAGAGTAATAATTGGTATAAAAAAAGTGAAAAAGTTTTATTTTATAGTGATTTTTTGGTTTAAATAGTAGTAAAAAGTAAATAATGTGATATAAAATGTGAGAATATTATGATGTTGATTTTTTTTTTTTTTTTTTTTAAAAAAAGAGATGAATAGAATTTGGGGGTAGGAGGGTGTTTAACAATCCCCCTAGACATCTAACAGAACAATATTTGGTTAAAGCCAATGTCCCAACAATACTTGTTGATTGTGTGCCTATTGCTCTAATAGCAAGAACCGCCATTAGTAAAAAATAGTTTGAACGTGAAGATATGGTAACAACGTGAAATAACTAGTCAAAAGTTTCGAATGCACGTTTTTATGATTGCTAAGTTTCGAAGGAATGTTTTAATAATTTTTGACACTTTTCAAAATAATTCCTTGCTTATGAGAGTAGGGAGAAGGTAGGAAGATACGATGGAATAGGATAAAGTGAAAAGGTTGTGTTCTAGTTGTGCTAAAGACGTTATAACTTATAATGGATACTATTCTTGTTTAATTATACTTTGAACCAATTGTAAGATAAGAATGGATACTACAATTTTTCTTAAAAGCCACTTACAATGTTGATATAATTGATGAAATGATTAAACTCTTCTCTCTCATGTGAAGTGTGAAGAGTGAAAATGATTAATCATTTTATAAATTATGGACTCTTAAGTCAATTTTATAAATAATTTATAGTAAAAGCTTGAAATATCCCTAGAAACTTTGACAACATGGATTCCAAAAGGGCACACATCAATTAGTGAACTCAATGTGATTAATTTGTTTATTGATTTTTAATATAATATTATATACTTTAAATAATTGAACTTGCAGCAGGAATGTTTATTTAACCATTCTTGGCGTACGTTTAACTCTTAACACCAGAAATTTTTGTTTTATAGCTGACATATTTGCATAAATGCCTTTTTTTTTTTTTTTTTTTTTTATGATGGCGTTTTATAAAGAAACGACGATAAAAATAAAATTTCTGACGTTTAGAATAAACAACAAAAAAGAGCTTTTTTTTTTTTTTTTTTTTTTCAAGCGCTTGTTGATAAGTGTTAGTATGTAATTAACGTGTTATTAAAAAAAACCATTAATACCATTCAATCCCATGCTAGCTAATAAGTGTCATTAAGTAAGTGGTTAGTATAACAATTTTCTAAGAATGAAGTTCACAAAGGAGGCCCATGTACTTGAGAACTCTTCTCTTTATTCCTTGCCTTCATTTTTGGGGGAAGGTATCATCTTTGTACATTAAATGAGTTTAGCTTGGTATAGGATAAACCTCGCTTTAATTGCAAGAAGCATATAGAGAGGAGTTTGCTTCGTGTGCTTGAGATTCAAATTCCACGACAAAGCCCTTAAACTTGCGAATAAGAATGACATATTGAACCTGAAGTCCCAATTATTCTTGACGAAAAAATCTATAAATCCTAGTTTTGATTTTAACTTACACAGCAGATATTGGCTTCCCATTTTTGTGTGACATTGACACCTCTCGATCTCTTCCATTTGTGATTCTTTTTTCCAAAACAATAGCATTTTCATCCCAGCCGACCGTTAGTAAGGAAACAAGCAAGTCCACTATACCAAATCTTGTCGACCGCCTCAATACCGAAGCCGAGAACATGCTTCCAAGAACGTTAAGGGAACTCTGATATCTTTATCCATTCCCTTTCAGTTTGGTGACAGGTATGTTTCACCCTTGTACATCACATGGCTAAAGGGGGTCCTTCAATTTAACTTGATATATTATAAACTATAAAGGTCACCTTGGTTACAAGAAGCACATGAGACTTAGATTCCACCACAAGCCTTTAAACTTCAAATCTTATAGAACATTCTCATATTTTTCTCTAAATTTTAACTAAGTACTTTTTATATATATATATATATAAAGGGTTAAATACATTTTACACATGTGGTTTAACTACTTTATTTTTACCCACCTAGGTTTCATTTTGTCTAGCAGGCGGTACATTGCTTATAGCTAAAAACAAAGATAGTACTTCATTCTAGTTTTCATCCATAAATTGGCGGAAATCAATGTCAATATCCTTAAAAATTCGACACGTGTTTTTAAAAATATAAAAAATATAATTTAAAAACTAAAATTATTAAAAAAATTTAAAACAAACAATTGAAAAAAATAAAAATAAAAAAGTTGTTTGAGCCGTCCCTGGCCGGTCTGGGGTTGGTTGAACCACCCCTAAAGGCCATGAGGGTGGCTCGGCCACCCCCAAACTGGTCGATCTGGGGTATCCAAACCACTTCCAAGACTGTTGGGGGTGGCTCCAGCCACCATTTATTTAATTTTTAATGTTTTTAATAATTTTAGTTTTTTTTCTTTAAATTTTTTTTAAGGACACATGTTGAGTTTTTAAGCATATTGACATGAATTTCCGTCAATTTATAAATGAAAGTTAAACGGAATTACAGGGTGGAGATGACTAATTAAATGTAGGAGAGTTTTATCTAAATTTTAGATAGCAATCTATTTTAGCTAACTCAATGCAAATGTTCTTAGAGCATTCCCAGCAGACTCCCTATAAGGGGGTCTGTTCCCTATGTTTAGGGAATATGTCCAAAAAATCGTAAAAAACGTCCCACAACAGATTCCCTATATGGTTCCCTAAACCATCAGATGCTACAGTAGAACCCAATGTATTGGGTTCCACTGTAGCGTTCCTTTGCCTTTTTATAATCATAAAAAAAAAAAACTCTCTCTCCTCTCACATCTTTTCACGCCCACTATTTTTTTCCGTTCATCTTCTCCGCCCTCTTCTGCATTTCATCTCGACACAAAGCAAATCTCCATCTTCAATACTCCATCTTCACTCTCACAGCCACTCAAAAGATTTACACCCAAAATTAAACAACAAATAAACGAACCAGCCTTCTTCCGGCGAGATGAAAAAACGAAAAAAGGTGCAGAGAGGGAAATAGATGCAGCAAAAACCCAGACCGATCAAGACCCAACAGAAACCCAAAAACCCAGACCGATCAAACCAAACTTCAAGGCTCTCATATATGCTGGCAGAGAGGGAAATAGGTGCTGCGGCTGGAAGGGAAAGAAAGGAAAGAAGAAGATGGAGATGAGATGAGAGGAGAGAGAGAAATCATATATGCTCACCAGACTTCACCATTCAAGGAGATCAAGAGAGTGAGGCAGAGAGTGAGATGGAGATGAGGCAGAGAGGGAAGTTGGTGCTGCTGGAAGGGAAAGAAAGGAAAGAAGAAGACGGAGATGAGATGAGATGAGAGAGAGAAAGAAAGGTTAAATTAAATGAATAAAATATAAAAAAGGTAAAATAAAAATAATAATATTTTAATGGTATAAGGAAGCATTAAGGGAAGCTATTGGGGTGCAAATTGATATAGGGAAGCAAAAAGTAGTTTAGATCCTTAAACTTAGGGAATATGACCGGGTAGCTGCTGGGAATGCTCTTACACCTAATTTAAGCCAAAGACCCAATTATTTTGGACAAAAACTAGTTAAATCCCAGGATTTCTTTGGTGGATAATAGCATCCTAAAGACAAACAATTTCTTGTAATATTCAAAACAATAATATGTTAAAATATGCAATATTGGAAAAAGATTTAAAATTACCTACATTCATACTTAAGTGAATCAAATAACTTAATTAAGCAACATGAACTATGAATAATTTTTTTTTAAAAAAAAATTAGTAAAAGAGGTGTCTTCTTAGCTATGCCCACTAATTTTGTCAAAATAAATAAATAGGCTATGCCCACTAAGACCTCATACATGGAATAAACATGTTTCTGTATTCATAGGCTAGCTATGTCATGGACGATCAATTATTCATCTCATTAAGTAATACAAATTCAGAATAAAATCTATTTCAATTATAATTCCACAAATAATTATTTATTTGTGATAAATTACTGAACACCTTTTTTTTTTTTTTTTTTTTTTTTTTTTTTTTTTGACATAAACAGCTTAATTTATGTATACTTAAACTGTACATGGCATGTACGTGGGCCCAGTTTCTAACATTTCTTAGTCAGCTAAATTATTATTATTATCATTATTATCATTACTTTCACCGAGTGCTCGATTTGTTTCTAGAACAATTATCAAGGTAAAAAATACTATCAAATATTGGGTTTGAGTCTTGTCCATACATGAGTATAAGACAATATAGGTCAATTATATTCCGACACATTTAATTAAACAGGTCAAACTTCTTAATCCAAACCATCTAATTTTGTGTTAGGTTCATGTCGAGTTTGCGGGTTGTTTTAAAAATTGCTAGCCCTAGTGTCAGGTTTGAGTCATATCGAGCAATAAGTATAAGACTATATAACTCAATCATAACCCGAATCATTTAATTAATTGTGTTTATAGTTTGTCCATAAAGTTGGCGAAGTAATGCGATTGTAATGCATATAAAGTTTTATTGTTTTACAAATTAACATGTTACGTCCTTGAATGTAATTATATAAGATTTTACAAACATGTTTAAAAGTTTGTCCATTCAATGTAAGCTGTTGTCGTCATTTTTATAATTTATTTTAATCTTTCGTTGGATACAGTTATTCTTATAGAAAAGCTGTCAACAAACTTTGGCGTCTATAATTAAACCATTATATTATACGAGTAATTCTACGAGGCCTACTTGTTTTTTACTAAGAATAATGTGGTTATTAAAATCATAATTTTATCAAATTTTAATAATAATCAATCACAAGCTTCTTAGTAGGACACAAATAAGACATAAGTAGGCCTTCTAAAATTGCTCTATATTATACTGTCAACTCTTATGCCAACTATTACACTGAGTAATCTTGTGTTGACTATCATAAATAATTGAGTAATTCCATTTATTAGACTCTTATACTATTGTTTCTTTATATATATATAGAAAAGGCTGTTAACAAACTTTGGTGTCCATAATTGAACCATTATATTATACAGTCAACTCTTATACCAACTATATATTATACTGAGTAACCATGTTTTGACTATCACGATCAGTAATTTTATTTATTAGACTCTTATATGATTGATATATATGCAACTGAAATAACATGATAATAAAAATTAATCCTTCATTTTTTTTTTTTAAGTTTTGATCCAATGATTGATTTTCACTGTCACGTCATTAAGTTGTGCAATAATAGTCTAACAGTCTACGAAATAACATATTACTCTAACCGACTATATATAAATCGACTTGTGGTTCAAAATAATAATTTATATATGTAGACCTCCTGATTTCATTTGTTTGTTTATCACATCTCTATCTAGCACGACTCTCACAGCCGACGAAAGCCATCACATTTTCAATTATATGGATTTCATTATGTTCGCTCCTATGTACGGTTTATTTTTACTCTTTTATCAATAGTTGCGTCATTTCAATCGAGAAACAAAAATCAAGACACAGGGATAGTGTACTTTCTTTGAACCCTAATTTGGAGTGGCATCAGAAAATTCCCATGAGATATATATTTTTTTTTTGGCTATTCAATTCTCATTAGATATGAAATTGATTAAAAATATGCATTCAATCTCATACTTCATCTTAATTAATTACCTTCCTCTAAATTTTGTCTCGTCCATACACATATTAGTTTTTCCAAAAAAACCTAAAAATTTGGGTTATCTATCAAAGTATACTTTTATTTTTTATTTTTAAAAATTATTATTATTATTATTATTTTATTTTGTTATATATGTTATATATATTCTCACCAAACTAAGGAATATAAATAGTTATTCCATTTTACATTCTCAATAGTAATTATTATTATTTAATGAAATAGTCATTTTCTGTACCAAATAGGACCTAACAGTCGAAGTTCTAGCTCTTCAACAGGAGAAAGAAAGGAGAAAGAAAATTAAACAACTAAGGGAAGGATATGTTTAACTCCATCAAGAAGTTGTATGATGAATGGAGCATCCAAGGTTTCGTTCTGTTCAGTCTCTCACTACAGATCATTCTAATTCTGTTTGCACCATTTAGAAAACGCACAGGAAATGTGATGGTAATCTCGCTAATTTGGCTAGCTTACTTGCTGGCCGATTGGGCTGCTATCTTTGCATTGGGACTTATTTCAAGCCGTCAAAAATATACTCAAAAATTTGATGATCATACTGACATTCTGGTGTTTTGGGCTCCCTTTCTTTTGTTACACCTTGGTGGTCCAGATACCGTAACTGCTTTTTCTCTGGAGGATAATGCTCTCTGGCTAAGGCACTTGGTTGGGCTCCTAAGCCAGGTTGTCACTGCTATTATTGTCTTTGGCCAATCCCTTCCCAGTAACAAGTTATGGGTCCCTACTGTCCTTTTGTTTGTCGCTGGAACCATCAAGTATGGTGAGCGAACGTGTGCTTTATTTCAAGCAAACCTGAATACATTTCGAAAATCCATGCTTAAAGCGCCTGACCCAGGGCCTGACTATGCAGAGTTTATGGAGAAATACTCTGCAATAGAAAAGGCCAACCGCCAACCTGCGATATACACGCTACCAGGAGGTATAGCCGATATCCGCCATGAACGTGATCTCGATGCAATTGGGGAGGTGCGACTTGCTTACCACTTCTTCGAAATGTTCAAGGGTCTCATTGTGGATCACATCTTTAATGTCCATGAGCGTCGGGAGAGCCAAAGTTTTTTCGGTCAGAGAACCGCAGAGGTTGTTTTGAAAGTCGTAGCAGTTGAACTCAACTTCTTCTATACAGTTCTCTATACGAAGGCTATCGTGATACATTCAGTATTTGGATACCTTGCCCGGTTTATATCCAGTTGTGCGATTGTTGCAGCTCTTTCAACCTTCTATTCATTAGATAAGCATGGTTTTGGCAAGATTGACGTTGGAATTACCTATAGCTTGCTCTTTGGTGCCATAGCCTTGGATACAATTGCTCTCTTTATGCTGGCTTTCTCTGATCAGACTGTTGCTGTTACTTCCAATTGGAATAAAAGATGGAAAGGAATAAACAGATGCTTCCTCCTTCTCTTCAGATGCTTCCTCCCTCTCTTCAGATACTTTCTCCATCTCAAGAAGATAAACTGGGGGGAAGATATAGAATCAATGAATTGCTTGGGACGGGCTAGACGAATCCTATTCCGGAGGTGGAGTGAATCATTGGATACATACAATTTTATAGATTATTGTCTAAAAGAACGTTCAAAAAAGAACCTTACACCCTTCAATTATTTTGGCCGGATATTAATTTATGTCAGTGAAAAATTGGGCCTCAAGGATTTCTATGATCGGATGAAATACGTTTCCAAGAAACCATTAACAGAAAAGCTATGGGTTTTCATCTTTGATGAGCTGAAAAGGTACTCCTATTTAACAGATCGTGAAAATGCGAAGAGGATACGTTCAACCCTAGGATATTGGGTTCTACAAAATATTGATAGGAATATTATTGGTAATGAGAGAAGCAAGTTTAAGCATTATATTGCCGACGTTGATTATGATGAGAGCCTTATGTTATGGCATATTGCTACAGAACTCTGTTATCATACTGAGAGTCATGAAGACAGTACTACTAATCGTCGTGAATTTTGTAAAATCCTTTCGGATTATATGTTATATCTTCTTGTTATGCAGCCTACTATGATGTCTGCTGTTGCAGGTATTGGCCAAAGAAGATTCCGCGATACCTGTGCCGAGGCCAAAAGATTCTTCGACAAAAAGGTCGACCTAGGACAAGAACAAGATGAAGAACATAAACAGGCTTGTACTAGAATCCTTGAAGTAAATACTGATGTGGAACCTGCTCTTGTGAAGGGAAACAGAAGCAAATCTGTGCTGTTTGATGCATGTATTCTTGCTAAAGAGCTAGGAAAGTTGGAGGGGAAGAAGAGATGGGGTCTAATGAGTGAAGTGTGGATGGAATTGTTGATTTATGCTGCAAGCCATTGCAAGGCCAATGCTCATGTTGCTCAACTAAGCAAAGGAGGAGAGCTTATCACATTTGTCTGGTTATTAATGGCTCATCTTGGCATAGGGATTGACTTCCACCATTTTGGAAGTGCAGGACTCTTAGGAGAGTAAACTGAATAAGCTGGTCAATCCAATGGCTTTTTTATTAAAAATAAAATAAAAATTGGAGGATGGGCAGAAGATTTTTTCTGTATCTTTATTTCCTTCCGGTAGGGATGGAGTTGTTTGTAATGTATATGAAAACACTAGTATATCTTAGCTCCGCAGCTAAGTTTAACTAAAAGCAAATGCTTCTCAACACCATCATGATCAATTTATTGGCTATGACTTTTAGTCGTTCGTCTGAAATTTTTTTTACATAAACTTGGGAACTTATCAGCAATGCAGTTCATCCGATGATAAATACATAATCAAACCCGAACAAACAAAATGTTGAATTGAATTGCACCAGACTCTAATGGGGGGTATATATATATAAAAGCATTTTTACAGTCTTCTCTTAACATTACTCTTAACATAAAATCATTTTTATACCATCTAAAATCACTTTAGGTTGGACACCTAAGATTACTTAGTTGGTCATGAATTCTAGCTGTAACATTACTAGGGACTCCTATAAAATGTTTCATTATGGTGTAAATTAAAACATTAATTCCATCAGGGATTCCTCTGTTATGTGCTTAATCATAAATTGGGATTTATTCTTCATCTTTCTAGACTGCATATTTTATTTCATTACGATTTGCTTCAGTTAGGTATTTTTCCCACCAAGCTTTTAAAGTTCCTATAAATCCTGAGGTTAAAATATCTACAATTTCTACATTAGTTTTTTCTGGATTAGTAAGGTAATTATTAGTAACCATTGGCATGTGTTGTAGTTTGTTTAAAATTTCTTGTTCAGATAAACCATCAAGATTCTATTAATAGATCTTATCAGAAAAGACTAAGAGTTGGTTAAAAACATTTCTTTCTTCATATTGAATGTCTGGTGGTGTAGGCCTAGAATACCAATTGTGGGTGTTACTTGTTGGTCTAATGATTCTATTAACTTGGAATTCATTGAACTGTTGTTCAATTTGTTGTATTTCATGATCTGTAGTTTGTTCAAATTCTGAACTTTGTGCTTCACTTTTTGTTTCATATGTGATTATTTGTTTATCTTTTATAATGACTTTGATAGTTTTAGAGGCCGAGGCTTCGTTTTTGACATTTTCAAGGTTTTTAGCATGTTATATATTGACCTTTTCAAGACAGGTTTCTTCTTTATTTTTTAGATTTAACGCTTTGGTAGGGGTGGGCAAAAATCCGCCCAACCCTCAAACTCGACCCGCCCTTCCCCGCGAGGTTTTTATGTTTATTTTTGCGGGTTCGGGTAGGATTTACCCAACCCGTGTGGGGCGGGGTGGGTTGCGGGTATATGAATTTATTTCTTGAGGGTACCCGCCCTGTCCCGATCCTACCTGCATGAGTATAAAACCAAAAAACCCTAACCCTAAGTTCCTAACTCTCTCACTCTCTATTATGTTTTCTGCCGCCACTGTCCCTCCTTCCTCTCTCTCGTCTCTACTGCTCTCTCTCCGACTCTCTTGCAGCTTTGCTCTCTCTCTCTCTCTCGCTCTCTCTGGTCTCTATGGTCTGCTCTCTCTCCGTCTCTCATCTACGCCACCGCTCCACATCCTCAGACCATGGGCTACTGCGCCACTTCCTCTTCCACAGACCACAATCCAGGTTTTTCTCTCTCTCTAGACCCCTTTCATAAATGGATATGATGTTGGGTTGTGTAGCTGCAATCATTACTAAATGACAATGGTGAAAAACTTGATTTATAAATTTCTTTGGTTGGGACCTTGGGTATGTTCCAATCATGTGAATCTATATTCGCTTCAGGAATCTTATATTCTTCTTCATTAACTATATCAGGTAAAGAAGATAAACTAGATCTAGAGCTCATAGAAGAAGTGGATCTAAACAATCTAGATATAATTCAAAATATTTGTTAAGAACAAGACAACAAAATTAAAGACTTTCTACTTCTAAATGCTTCTCTTTAACGGGTCTTTAAGTGTTCTATAATAACTATTTGTGTATCCTACTGTGTGTCCTCCCGACTTACAAGCCTACCCAGCCTAACTGCGCTGACGGCACATTGACAGCACAAAGCGTACATCCCATAGAACTCAAAGGTTTAGCTAAAGATAACATCTGAAAATATACTTGTTTTACAATTCTGATTTCATGAATTAATAAATATATGAATGGATATCAAGATGAATAGATCAAACACACATGGCTTTGATACCAGGAGGGGACTCACAGAACGAGTTAACATAAGCAGAAGAATTAAAGACATAGTGATGTATTTAAACAGAGACTGCTTGTAAGATTCTAGGCTGAATATGAACAGAATATCTAGAAGGATACACAAAGACATAAACATAAATATGAATATGAAATGTTGAAGACACTTCAATTGGAACCATAAATTCAAGAATATACATAATGAAAATATGATATATGAAAATAAGTACTTACGAAAATATGATGCTGTAAAATTAGCTTGAAGAACCTTTCATTAAATGAAACATTCTGTAAGACATGGATGAAATTGTGACATACATTTTGTGAGATTTCACTCATGTTCAGAGAGGGAGAAGAGAAAAGAGTGTTCTAAAATCCGGAAGAACCGCATTGCTGATACATGAGCGAAGGATGCTATAAATTGAAAAATAAAAAGTTGAATACTGTAGATGAACAGTGACTTGTCGAGATGAACAGTGCTGGCCGACATGAATAGTGATGAACAGTGATGGCTGTAACGCCCCGATATTTGAACTAGCAAATATCGAAGTCGTGACGCTGCAACTTTAGAAAATACAATCTTACAGCGGAGTATGTATATTTTTTTCTTTTTCTATGACCTAGGAATAACTTACACAACACAGTTAAGCTGACTGAAATACCTCGAGGTGATATATTATTAAATAAAATAGAAACATGGTTTTCATTACAACATATGTACACACTAGGTGTACCAAATATATGCCACAGACGGCACCTAAATTAACATAGTAATATTTATTAAGTTTACACACATCACCATACATAATAAAAGCGTTTTAACATAAATGAGACTTGCTCCATAGAGTAAGCATAAATCCTGCAGCAGATGGTCTATCAACCATCAAAACCAGTAAAAGGACCATCGTCCTCACTTTCTATCCCTGCATCAAGATCTATGTAAAGATGACGTTATCATATTTACATAGGCAAACAAGTGAGTAATCTATTTTCCTAGATATAAAGACTAAAAAGACTAGTTTGAACAAATAAGATTAAAGACTAAAATATATAATAATGAATGAGTTGTGAATGCAGCGTAATGACAGATTAGTTTGTGTTTTATGATAATCTTTCTTCAAACCTCTTCTCATGAGCTCTCAGCCCGCTTACGTCCGTTATGTCCCTCACACTTTAGAGGTTTACCTGTTTGGTGCTGGCAACTACACCGCCCCAGCTTAGTTATATATTAGGCCTTTTGGACGGTTATATACCCCCATCCACTGAGATACCGACAGTTCCTCGCGGCAATCCACCCAGCTTGTTCTTAAGGTGGCTATCTTATCAGCCCATTTTATTAGACACATTATGCAGCAGTTGTATTGTAAAATTATATCAATAAGACAAAATAAGAATTCCTATAACAATAAAACAAAGCTAGTACTCAGAAAGTATATCCATACTTACACTCCTTAGTGTAGTATTCTGCTCCACTTCTGCACATAATACATACATACAAACAATACTTAGTTCATCCTCCAATAATAAAATTGTTTAAAGACCCTCATCTTTTTATATTTATTTATTATCCGTCACTTCATCTTTATTTACTCATTTTATTATATTAATCTAAGATAGTCATTTATAACTAGTTAAATGAATGAATGTAAATGTTAAATGCATATTTCGGAGATGAGATCAAATGGTCCTTACCGCCAAAAATATGAACAGAAATTTAAATGACATAAAAGAAATGACTAAATGTAAATGTTAAATGCATATTTCGGGAATGAGATCAAATGGTCCTTACCGCCAGAAATATGAACAGAAATTTAAATGACATAAAAGAAATGACTGAATGTAACTGTTAAATGCATATTTCGGGGATGAGATCAAATGGTCCTTACCGCCAGAAATATGAACAGAAATTTAAATGACATAAAAGAAATGACTGAATGTAAATACTATAAAGTAAATAATATATAGATAATATTATAAGTCCTTAATTGATTTTGTCCACTAACTCGTTATTATTAATTCACTTGTATCCATTACTTTATTTTACATTTTACACTTTATTGGGTCTTTAAACAATTAAATGAGGACAAGTAATAAAAGCAATAAATCATGATATTTATACAAGAAACACTTACCCAATAATCCTTAGAAGTAAAACTCCACCAAATCTTCTCTAGGTAGCTAGTTTTAGAAAAACACTTGAACACTACAAGAAAGATCTAGGCTATATGGTATTTGACTAGAACTAAAAAAATAAAATGAAAGGAGGAGCAAACAATTTTATTTGTTCTAAGATTGTAAATAAAAAGCAAGTGAAAGTGACTATAGCTTAGGCTTTATTTATAAGAGAATGAATGGTTAGGATTTATTTTTAAACCTTTGATCTAAGGGTTGAGATGTATTTAACCATAAGAATGAACTTAGTCCATATTTCATACTCTATACCAAATAGTATTTTCGTCCAAAATGAGGGCAGCGTATTCCGATCCATTTTTCAATGTCCAAACGTACTCTGATTAACATGAAATTTTGAGAGTAGATAGAGGACTTCGAGACAAACATTTTATATTTTTGGTTCGACTTCATCCGAGTTCGTTTGAGTCTATTTTTGGCCTATACAAGGTTTCTAATTCAACTTAGGCTTTAACTATTTGCATTCCCACTTGGCCACTTGCTTTATTAAATCATTATAATCATGATATTTACTATAATCATCATTACTAGAAGACTTTAAGCTTTCAACAAAGGTGGCTAGCCTTGGTATCTTTCTTTAGCAGTTTTAATCCCATTTAGACAGTATGAAAATTAAGACACTGCTTTTTAGGCTAAAAACTGCAAAGCTTCAAATTAATTTCTAACTTCACTAAACACCAATATAAATAATTTATTTACTAGATTGTGTTTAATTATGCTCATAAACATATTAGTGAAGCTAAATTTTAGAATTGAATGGATATACAAAAGATGTCAAAAATCAATGTAATATACTTGTAACACTAAATAGTTTATTCAATATCATTAATCCACATATCATTGATCTAATTTATTCATTTATTCCTTTAATCTATTTAATATTGTTTATATGAGAGTTTTTAAAATCGAGGTCGTTACAATGGCCGACATGAATAGTTATTAACAGTTTATGAACAGTGCTTAACAGTAATGGCCGACAAACAGTAATGACCGCCAAAACAGTGATGAACAGTGCTTGCTGTATTTGGGCTTTTCAGACTTCAATCCTCACCAAGATCATAAGGGTCTTGGGCTTCTTGGTAAAGAGGCTGTACTTGGTTTGTTAAAGAGGAGGACGAAGCTGGGCTTTGTTCTCCTTGGTCCTCAATCCCTTCAGCTTTAAGACCCTTCTTGGTAAAGGGTCTTGAGCCATGGCTGCAGCAATTTTTGTCTGTAAATGTGATTTATTTGCCAGGAATTGGCTTTAAACAGTGAAGGATGGGAATTCTCTCTGTATTGAGGAAAGTATTTTCTGAATGTTGAATTTGTCCCACCAGCGGACATATCTATTTCTTTTGCAAATTTCTGTGCCATATAGAGCAAGGAGGGAAATTGACTTTCTGATTCATTAACTCTGTAGGCTGTAGAAAACTGCTTTAATGCATCTGCAAGCTCTGGAGGTAAAATCTCAGGGGTAATCCCATGATTTTGCCACCAACTGTTGAACCATAAAGGGAGCTGGCTGTTGAATTTGTTATCAAAACAAAGATACCAGGAGTGACTATTATTATTGTTTTGATAAAGAAGTACTTTTAACCATGCTTCAATGTAATCAAAGTAGATGTATTGAACTTGATGGCTTTGTAGGACTTTGAGATCAAATGGGTGGTTGCCCCATTCTTTTTGCTAAAATGATCTTTGTGATGTACATTTTATCAAAGATTATTCTTTTTTGTTCCGGATCAAATTTGTCTAGGACTAAGTCTTTGGTAATTGATGTTGTTTGGAGTAAAATGTCTCTATAGAAATTGATGAATTTAGATGGGTAAAATTTCATTTAGGAGGGAAATAATTTTTTTCAAGATCCAAAGGATTCTTGAGGTGACGCTTGTCATGTTCTACAAAGAACAGGTTTTCTGTATAGGTTTTTTGGACAAACCTAGATCTATTGATATGGGTAATTGGTTGGCTGGTATAGAATTTTTGCTGCTGTATGAATTTTGAAGAGTTCTGTTGGGTAGGGGTAATGGTTGTTGTAGGATATTCTACCAACTGGAAAGGATCCGGGTGGCTTGGAGAAGCTAAAGTTGATGAAAAAGCAGGTCTTGGAGAACCAAGAACCTGAAACTTATTCAACATGTTAATGGGTGAACATGTTTCATAAGGGTTTACATTTCCTGGGCTCAGGATTATATGATGACTTGGTTGTGACTTTATTGAAGGTGTTTTATTTTTGTTTTTATTGGAGTGTGGCGTTTCAACCATCTTTTCCCTACAAAAATTCACGGGTGAGGAAATCAGGTATAGAATTTTGATCTCCTTTGATGTATTCAATTTCAAAATAAAAAATACTTAAAATTGATTACAATCTGGCAAAATTTGTTTACTTGCTATATTTTGAACATCTTTTTCTAAAACATGTTTTACGCTTTTGCAATCAACTTGAATTAATCTTTGAAATCATTACTTTTGTTCCAACTCTTTGTTTTGGCTTTTAAATCTTTTATTTCTATTTTGATTTGATTGACTTCATGTGTAAGTCTTGGATGGTTACTTCCCTTTGTTTTGATTTAAATCTGTTGAGGATTTTATCAATACTAATTTGTAGTTCTGTAATTTTTGTTGGTCCATTTTTGGCTTAATTTTTTATTAAATTACTCTTGAATTTTTTAAGGTATTTGGCTTTAGTTTCTAGGTCTTTTATTCCTTCTATTCAATCGATTAGCATTTCTTCATGTTTACTTAATACATTTAACTTAAGTTTTGTTTTACAACATGAATCTTTACAACCTAGTTCTATTTCTGAATTACTAGAAATTTAGCATAACTCATAATCTATTGAGGTGTTAAGAATTTCGTTTTCATTCTCACTAGAATCTGAACTTCTGAGTTCTAGGATTTTATACAAATCTTCTTTCTCTTTATTGGAAATTCTCAATTCGTTGATTGTATCTTTTACTTTGCACTCATTTTTGTAATGGCCTGTCTTTCCACATTTGAAGCATTTTACTTTATTTTTGTCATATTTTTCGTTTTTGGGTTTTTTGTAATATTTTCTTACTGTTTTATTTTTCTTGTAATATTCATTTGGTTCAAAGTTTTTGTTTTTTTCTATGACTCTTTTGTAATGTTTTCTAGTTTTTATATATTTATCCTTATGTTTTCTTCTGGAAGGTGGTATATGAGGTAAACTATATTGTTCACAAAAATTTCCCATCTCATATTTTGCTTTTCTTTTTTCTTTGTTCAAGTTTTTATTTATCTTCATATCTATATACATTTTTAATCATATTTTACTTATTGTACTTATGATGTCTCCGTAGGTGAGATTATCGTATTCTATAGTTCAAGTTTTATTACTTAATTCTTCACAAATTTTATGGGCAAATAGGTATATATATATATATATCGACCTCTTTTGCTTGATATTTGTGGCATTGTGCTAATTTAGAAAGTTCTTTATATTTTCAGCTAATCTATCCACCGAGGTTATTTATAAAATAATAATTCACGTCAATATTTTTTTCATTTTTTTTCCATCTCATCCTACAAATCCAATAGATGAACTATTATATTTGTGGACTCATGTAGAGCTTACACAAATTCAATGGTAAATTCATCCATTCACTATGAAGATGGTTAAAAAGAAAATGAATTCTATCATTTCTCTTTATTCAACTCTTCAACCAGAACATCCCTTAAAAGGGTATGTTTTGGTTGGGCTCAAGTATCAACTAGAGGCGTTTTTAAATTGGCCATAAGCATTGGCTGGAACCCATATTTTAACAACGTAGAAAAGACTATAGTGAGTGTAACGAGATACAAATTGTAGCCTCTGAATTTCTTTCTTCCTTTTTTCTTTTTCCTGGTTAACTCTAGTTTATAATGCAGGAGCCATGGTTGCTTCATGACTTTGTTGAAGATTTCTATGAGGAGAATTTGCGTCTTCTTGTAGTTGGTTATAAACGACCCAAGGTGCTATTATAATATTATATACAATTACTCTTTTGCAATTTTTTGTCCCTTCTAATTGGTTTGGCTTTGCGATTTTAGGTCAGAAGTGCGATTTTAAACGAGCTCGCGAAAAATGTATAGCTAGGAAGTTTTTTTTTTTTTTTTTTTTTTAATTGCATTTGAAAACAAAGAAAAATATGTGTTTTCAAGTCAAGAAATGGGTGTGTTTTTTTTAAAATGCATTATTTTAAGGGTAAAGTTCACATACCTCGTTCAAACTACCACTCAATTGACAATGTCCCCCCAAACTTTCAATTATGACAATGTCCTTCCAAACTACCAAAATATTGTCAATGACCCTTTCAAGGCTAAGAAAAAGATAAAAATACCAAAAAAATTTTGAAAAAAAATAAAAGTAAAAATAGTTTTTAATTTTTTTTAAAGCGAAAATTTTAATTAAAAAAAAATTAAAACGAAATTTTTTAATTTTTTAAAATGATTTTTTTTAACGGACATTTTAATATAGGGAAATCATATAAAAAATCATTAGGTCAACGCGCTTTTATTAAAAACTCCCTGGGTATTTTTTTTTGAAAATTTAGTCTCTGGGTAACTCGAAACTACTAAAAACTCCCTACTGTCAATTTTTGTTAACTGCCGTTAGTCTACTCAAAACGCCCCGTTTCATCTAATTAAAATATTAATTTTTTATTAATTGAATTTTTTTTAAAAAAAAAAATTGAAGGGTGGCCAGCCACCCCTGGCCACCCCCCAACCCCTAAGGGGTGGCCGTAAGCCACCCCAGGGGTGGGCAAACCACCCCTGGGTTGGCTTGCGGCCACCCCCGGGTGGTTTGGGGTGGCCTTCGAGCCACCCCAAGTCACCCTTGGGGTGGTTTGGGGTGGCCCCGAGCCACCCCATTGGGGGTTGGGGGGTGGCCAGGGGTGGCACGACCACCCCTGGCCACCCTTCAAATTTTTATTTTTTTTAAATTAAATAAATTAATATTTTAATAAGATGAAACGGGGCGTTTTGAGTGGACTAACGGCAGTTAACAAAAATTGACAATAGGGAGTTTTTTAGTAGTTTCAAGTGACCTAGGGACTAAATTTTCAAAAAAAAATACCCAGGGAGTTTTTAATAAAAGCGCGTTAACCTAAGGATTTTATATATGATTTCCCATTAATATAAAAACCAAAATTTTTTAAATTTTGTTTTATAATACGATATATATTTTTTTTGAAAACGAAAATGTTTATTTAAAAGAAATAAAAAGAAAATTAAAAAAAAAAAAAGAAAAACCCAAAAATTTTCAATTTTTATAAAAAAAAAAAAAATTGATTTATATATATATATATATATATATATATAATTTGGCCATCCCTTGGAATTTTTGTTGTAGTTAGTTTTAAGTTTTTTCTAGAAGTTTTAATATTTTTTGTTTTTATTTTATTAAAAGTAGTTTCGTCATTAATTTGGGGGAATATTGACAATGTTTGTGTAACATCCCCAGCCCGTTAAGACTGAGTTTGCCACTTTTCTTCTTTTACAACAAAAGTTCTTACAAAGATCTATAAGGTCTATCAGAGTACTTGATTTTGAAAGATACAAAAAAATGTATAAAACATTATTCAAGAGATTTTATTACAAGCGAAATTAGAAAATATTAAACTTTAGTTGCGGAATATCATATTATTATAATCACTGATATGAAAAGACTTTGAAAATTAATAATTATTCCCGTCCCCATTCCGGCCTCCTATTCCAGCATCCTTTCTACCTGAAAACAAGAAATAAAACTGAATGAGCCCAAAGGGGGCCCAGCAAGTAACATCCACGACCATAAATAGTTTTACTCCTTGTTCTCAGTTTTGAAAATCATTTTCGCAAATAAATATAATTCTAGCCATAATAATATCTGTATGTACGGTTGCATCTCCCATAACATATACATACTATTACATCTAGTAATAGATCATCGTTGTAAATCATTTTTATAAATCATCATCATAATGCATCATTATAAATAATCTTTGTAAATCATCATAGCATATCATCGTTGAAAATATAGTATCATTTTCTCATAATAGGGCCCATGTACACTATTACCCCTGTGCACGAGGGTTGCGGGTCCTTGTGACCATGGCACTGAACTGTGGCCTCAGCCATGCCCGACCGTCAATTAACTCTTTTTTTTGGTGCACTCAACGGTCTGTTGATGGAATACCACCTTCTGGCATAGCCTCCTTCAGTGGTTTCGCCTCCATCCGAGTATCGGTACCGAACTCTTCTCATTCTTACTTATCTTGGGGCCAAAAATACTCTCCTCCATACATGTGCCCTCATTTCATAAACATTTAACTCATCTCTTGTACTTTTCTTTGTACTTCTTTTGATGCATCTTAGGGCAACATGTAGGAGGGTTTATCATCATTTTTCTTTCTTATAATCATCATCATTTCTCAACTTTCTTTTCTCAAAATGGAAACCTTTTCAAATATAAACTTGTTGTACTTATAAAGCGTTTAAATAAATAGAAACTTTCTAGATAATTCTTTTAGAAATCCTTCATGCATGCAACATAACTTCATAATACGTAAATAAAATAATCATTTACAGTTTGATACAAGAATGAATAAATAGCATGACATGAAGTAACTTTAGAAAGGGTAGTGAATTTACTTACCTCTAAACTGAAGCTAAAAGTGGTATGAAGGAATCCAGTTGCTCCAATATGACTAACACCACTAGTATATCTTTTGAAACTACTTTCTAAAGTCCGCTATCTCTTGTGTTCTTTCTTTCTTGTAGCGCTTGGTCTCGCCCTTTCTCTCTCTGTTCTGAGTAAACACTCTTAGAAAGAAGAAAGACCGAGTAAAAAGCGGAAGAAGGAAGAATATATGCAAGAGATGGGAGAGGAGATGAGTGGTGAAAATTCTGAAGGAGAAGAGCTCTATTTATAGGAGAAAATCAAACACTATTCTACCGTCAATTTACAATTATACCCTCATTTTACTATTTCACCAACCCTATACTATTTCACCAACCCTATACTATTCTACCTTCAATTTACAATTATACCCTCATTCTATCTTCAATTTACAATTATACCCTCATTTTACTATTTCACCAACCCTATACTATTTCACCAACCCTATACTATTCTACCTTCAATTTACAATTATACCCTCATTCTATCTTCAATTTACAATTATACCCTCATTTTACTATTTCACCAACCCTATACTATTTCACCAACCCTATACTATTCTATCTACCCTATACTATTCTACATATCCTATACTATTCTACCTTCTTATTCTACCATCCTTATACCTACCATTTACTATCCTATTATTTCACCAATTACCATTCTCTAATTACCACTCTCATAAATTTCCCAAGAATTAAAATCCTTAGCTACAATGGATATTAAAATAACATCATTATCAAAATAATCTATTTAAATAGCTTTGAAAATTCTGGGGCACTACAATCTTCCCTCCTTATTAGAATTTCGTCCTCGAAATTAAAACCTATAATATTATCGTCCAATCTTCAAGTTGAGGGATTCAGATAATATTCCTTTCAATCCTTCATCAAAGCTTACTCTCTTTTATCATATTGAAATTCCATCTCCTTCTTCTATGAGTAAATCTTATTCACAGTCTAAAGTCTCAATTTCTGCAATCATTCATCAATTCATACTAAAATCTTACCTCAAAATCTTTTCCATTGTTTCTTTCCAACCTCAATAACAACAATCGAGTTATTCATCAACAGTCTACAATCAAGGTTTAAACATCAAATTAATAAATCATGTGATCAATAGTTTATACCTCCAAACATCATAGTCCTCATTTCAAGCCTGCAATAATTTTCTCGATCTAATTTAATCAATTTATCAAAAAGGTGTAAAAATCATTCCTGCCTATATTCTCTTTAGTATCTCAGTATTCCAAATCATGCATACGAAATTTTAATATGATGCTCTAATAATTATTAACTTCTCACCATCATAAACCTGTAAAAGTAAATAGCACCAACATTCAAACATCATTACATGAATATACCTCAGGAGTGACATCATAATTCGATTCATTCTAAATACACAACCGTTTCTATTTTCTCATCCCAACTTTGTGTCGATGCTACAATATTAGCGAAAATCTTTTAGTACTACATCTTTACTTGATAAATCATAACTCAACAATAGAAACTCGTAATTATGATTTCAACTCAAACGAAATACACGATTACATCAAATGTAAGATTCTCATCCATTCTTGACTAATACATATTGTGTTTTGCTGCGTTCTAGAGATGAAATTGATAAGCAAGCAAAGTAGGATATGGGTAAGTTTCCAGGCTGGAAGTTCCAAAGTACACATGCTATAATTTCTCTCCCTTGGGTCTTGCAAGGTCAAGAAGAGAAAAGAGAGAAAGATAGTCCTGTTGCTTTCTAGAAATGAAGATTTGAAAAGCATTTCAGGACATGGCATGTATGTGAGACTTTCAAAATACCCACATCGGATGCTCTCTCTCTTCTGTCATTTATGAAGACTGAGAAGAAAAGAGAGATATTTAGCCTGAGAAGCATGATCAAGGATAATCTTGCTTCCGCAGGACATGATCAACTATAATCTTGCTTCAATGGTTTACTACTGAGAGTATAAGGAGTTGGGTTTGTGAATCAAGTCGTGAGGCTGCATTTTTCTCTTGAGGATACGCTCAACTAGGAGGAAAAGTCGAGCTTTCATTGTATGGAAGGTCATTAGAAGATTTCAGGTGAAGGAGTATGATCAGAAGGCATGCGTTGCAATGGAGAAAGAGGTGTGAATTTATATGAAGGGTTTCTGGATAACGAACGAGCGCGTGGTGCGCGTTGGCATGACAATTCATTCAGTTGCCCACGCATGGTATTCGAAGTCGTTGATTGAACAGTGGGTTTGAAAAATGAGCTCAGTCGAATTTATGACAGGAGACAAGATCCTACTTCCACGGGATCTTTTGACAAAATTTCCATCGCGGCCCGAGGTCGCCTAACGCTTTGTTGTTTACTGTTTATTTCACTTGAAGTGAAAAATTTCTTTAAAGCCACTCGTCTGCTACTTCCAGAAACTTCAAAAAATTCTCTTCAGTTTCTGACGCTCAGTCTCTTCTCAATACTTCATCTCTCCCAAATTCTTCGTATTCTCAACTATTTTTCCTTACTCTCCTAAATATGGGAGCATCATCATCATCCGTTAACAACTTCGATTTGAATGTTGCTCCTGCAGCACAACCCATTGTTATGCCTGACGTGCAACCGGATGTGCCTGTTGTTCCTCCTGAAGTGTCTGCTATTCATCCTGTCGTACCTGTTATACACCCTAATGAACCTGCTGCATATCCTAACGTATGGCAGCCAACTTTTGTCTTTGACAATCGTCCTATCACTATTCACGATTCTGTCATGCTCCATGATTCTACTGCTGTAGCAGTGGCCAAAGGTTTTGTAATTCCACGGGATCAAACATTCTTAGCGGATAGGTCGGATACTGATGCCATTAATAATTCATTGGCATTCAGTATCCAAGGTGCTGCTTCAGTTTCTGACATGGCACAACGTTTGAGTGCCAGAAATGTTGAGCTGAAAGTCTCAAGAAACCAAATCGGGGTCTTATAGCGACTGCTCAAATACTACAAACGAAAACACGTGGATTTGAAGCAGGAGAATACTCAGCTGAAAAAGATGATGTTATCCTACGCAGAATACTTGGGACCAAAGGTGCTAGAAATGGAGAAGAATACCGAACGTCTCCAGCGACAGCACGAAAAACTCCGGGTCAATGTTCAGGGGTGTTGCAAGTCTCTCCGCACACGCTCTAGTCAGGTACCTCATTAGAAATAAATATTCTCTTTGATACTTCAATTATATAAATATATACGATTCTGCTCATACTAGGTTTTCTCTATGCAGAAATAATTTTCCTGGAGCAGCTCTGAGGAATCATCTGCTCATCATTACCACGTGTCTCTTTATGCAACAAATTCCTTTTTTTTTTTTTTTTTTTTTTTATGGACACTGGTATGTAATATTATAAGGAGCTTGTTCTCCAAACATTTCTTTTCGTAATCATTCAGTGCTCATTCCATATTCATTATGAAATCATTCTGTCATTGTAATAACTTCCTTTAAACAAACAATCTATTTAACAAGTTAATCACTCAATAAAACATCTAAGTATGCACCATCACATGTTATCAACCTCTAAAATACTTTAATATCATTGAACATATATCTTATAAGAGAAATTTAGATCATGTCACTATATTATATCACTGTATTATATTGTCTTTCAACTCTTACCTTTATGCTTCAATTTACCTCAAGAATAATAATCCATTATCTTTACTTAGTAAAAGAAAATTATATCAAAAGCTTTGGCATGTAACTAAAATTTCTCATAATTTCATATCCACTAATGCCTCAAAATTTAAATATTATCCACAACCTAGGAGCATCAATTCATCCTCAAAACTTTAAGCATCACTTCAATATAATTTACCTCAATTACAGAAAACCTAACACCTCAAATTCTAAGAATCACCTCAAAGATTTCATGAATTGTACCTTAAAGTCATCACAATCATTTGAAAATATCAAAATCCTTAAACCACAACTTTATATATCAAAATATCTTATAGATTCTAGGGTATACCTCATTTGCATTCATCCCTGCAATACTTAGGCATTCACTTCATGCCACTACTTAATCCTTATTCATCAATCCATATATTACAACATCAATCATAGTATCATTATTGTCATCAACCAAACCTTAGCCATTACCAAAAACTCATATAAACTATTATATCATTAATTCAGTTCAAGAATCCTTTCACCACCGACATCCATAAGACTATTCATTACCAAGTCACTTACACAATTTGTCTCACAACCTAAATCCATAAAACCATTTTGTCAACAAGTTAATTACACAAATCATCACGCAACCTAAATCTATAAAATCATCATACAATTTTAAATCATGATCAATAATATTTTCTAAATCCTCGAGACACCTTAAAATATACCATTATCAATCGATACTCTAGAAAACTGCCGCAAATCCAAATAGGCAGATACTATAGATCACAACCTATCTATAAAATAAAAATTCATCTTCGTCATTAACATGATCACAATAATAAAATCCTCCAAATTAATCACACTAAGATGATTTTTGGTTTTTTTTTTTTTTTTATAACCAAAAAATTAACCATTAGAAAAATGCTCATGCATCATTTATTAGAGACCACACAACAATGCACACTCTACTTGGCCGGAATGTGGCTTCTCATTAACCCCCCAAATTTTTTTTTTTTTTTTTTTTTCAAAAGTCTGCCAGAACCTTATAACCTTTGCTCTGATACCAAAATTGTAACATCCCCAGCCCGTTAAGACTGAGTTTGCCACTTTTCTTCTTTTACAACAAAAGTTCTTGCAAAGATCTATAAGGTCTATCAAAGTACTTGATTTTGAAAGATACAAAAAAATGTATAAAACATTATTCAAGAGATTTTATTACAAGCGAAATTAGAAAACATTAAACTTTAGTTGCGGAATATCATATTATTATAATCACTGATATGAAAAGACTTTGAAAATTAATAATTATTCCCGTCCCCATTCCGGCCTCCTATTCCAGCATCCTTTCTACCTGAAAACAAGAAATAAAACTGAATGAGCCCAAAGGGGGCCCAGCAAGTAACATCCACGACCATAAATAGTTTTACTCCTTGTTATCAGTTTTGAAAATCATTTTCGCAAATAAATATAATTATAGCCATAATAATATCTGTATGTACGGTTGCATCTCCCGTAACATATACATACTATTACATCTAGTAATAGATCATCGTTGTAAATCATTTTTATAAATCATCATCATAATGCATCATTATAAATAATCTTTGTAAATCATCATAGCATATCATTGTTGAAAATATAGTATCATTTTCTCATAATAGGGCCCATGTACACTATTACCCCTGTGCACGAGGGTTGCGGGTCCTTGTGACCATGGCACTGAACTGTGGCCTCAGCCATGCCCGACCGTCAATTAACTCTTTTTCTTGGTGCACTCAACGGTCTGTTGATGGAATACCACCTTCTGGCATAGCCTCCTTCAGTGGTTTCGCCTCCATCCGAGTATCGGTACCGAACTCTTCTCATTCTTACTTATCTTGGGGCCAAAAATACTCTCCTCCATACATGTGCCCTCATTTCATAAACATTTATCTCATCTCTTGTACTTTTCTTTGTACTTCTTTTGATGCATCTTAGGGCAACATGTAGGAGGGTTTATCATCATTTTTCTGTCTTATAATCATCATCATTTCTCAACTTTCTTTTCTCAAAATGGAAACCTTTTCAAATATAAACTTGTTGTACTTATAAAGCGTTTAAATAAATAGAAACTTTCTAGATAATTCTTTTAGAAATCCTTCATGCATGCAACATAACTTCATAATACGTAAATAAAATAATCATTTACAGTTTGATACAAGAATGAATAAATAGCATGACATGAAGTAACTTTAGAAAGGGTAGTGAATTTACTTACCTCTAGACTGAAGCTAAAAGTGGTATGAAGGAATCCAGTTGCTCCAATATGACTAACACCACTAGTATATCTTTTGAAACTACTTTCTAAAGTCCGCTATCTCTTGTGTTCTTTCTTTCTTGTAGCGCTTGGTCTCGCCCTTTCTCTCTCTGTTCTGAGTAAACACTCTTAGAAAGAAGAAAGACCAAGTAAAAAGCGGAAGAAGGAAGAATATATGCAAGAGATGGGAGAGGAGATGAGTGGTGAAAATTCTGAAGGAGAAGAGCTCTATTTATAGGAGAAAATCAAACACTATTCTACCGTCAATTTACAATTATACCCTCATTTTACTATTTCACCAACCCTATACTATTTCACCAACCCTATACTATTTCACCAACCCTATACTATTCTACCTTCAATTTACAATTATACCCTCATTCTATCTTCAATTTACAATTATACCCTCATTTTACTATTTCACCAACCCTATACTATTTCACCAACCCTATACTATTCTACCTTCAATTTACAATTATACCCTCATTCTATCTTCAATTTACAATTATACCCTCATTTTACTATTTCACCAACCCTATACTATTCTATCTACCCTATACTATTCTACCTATCCTATACTATTCTACCTTCTTATTCTACCATCCTTATACCTACCATTTACTATCCTATTATTTCACCAATTACCATTCTCTAATTACCACTCTCATAAATTTCCCAAGAATTAAAATCCTTAGCTACAATGGATATTAAAATAACATCATTATCAAAATAATCTATTTAAATAGCTTTGAAAATTCTGGGGCACTACAGTTTGGTAGTTTGGAGGGGATATTGTCACAATTGAAAGTTTATGGGGAACATTGTCAATTGAGTGGTAGTTTGAGGGGGGTATGTGGACTTTCTCCTTATTTTAAAGACTAAACTGTAATTTTACTAAACGTTTAATTGCGTTTGTAAAAATCGCATTTTTAAATTGCACATTTAAAAATACATTTTTGAATTGCTAATTTTAAAATTACAAATCCAAATGGACCCATAAACTTGTTGTTCTTCCACTCTCATGCTAAACGTTGGTGTGAAATGTAATAGGCCAACTTTCCATCCCTTGACAGCCTGGTTGCAAAGATTCACGAGGATGGGAGAATCGGAGAGAGAGCTCTTGATCTTTCATTGTATTCAACTTACAGGGACGACCCCTATCTGAAACCCTCTGTCAAAGATGGTAGTCATTCTTGAAATTTTCTTGTCGACTTTGTTGGCTAAAATGGTAAATTGGAGTTGTTGCTTCCTCTCATTTGAAAACGGAAATGATATTCTTTCCTTTTGAATGAGATTCTGTGCAGTCCCATGAACACAAATGGGTCTGATGTTGTATGTGTGAAGAAAAAAATCATTTTGTATTGTTTATTACGACTCATTTATAAGAAGCAATGAAGAAAGATAATCATTGATGGTTCTTGTTTCATTTTTCGAATTGGTTAATTAATTTTTCTTTTTAGCAGAAAAATAAAAATATTTCTAATTTACGTACTCAGCTTAGGGTGCGTTGGTCTTGCAATTTCACAGTTTAAACGCACATTTTTAAACAAAATTGTGTAAAGGTATTTTGTTTGTGAGTGTGTATCAAAAAAGAAAAAATAAAAAGTTGAAAAAGTGAAAAAATTTAAATTTTTGTGCAACATGCTAGTGCATTTTAAAATAAATAAAAAATAAAAAATAAATAAAAATTATAAGTTTTGACTCCTCATTCATACTTTTGCTCTTTTCAATGAGAAATTTTGGTTCCACCCGTGTGTATATATATATATATATATATATATATATATATATATAATTTTGTCGTATTATAAAATAGAAGGATGTCGTCGAAAAACTGGTCATTTAATTTTAAGCTACGTTAGCATACATAAAAAAAAAAAAAAAAAATAATAATAATAATAATAATAATAATAATAAAAACTATGTTGGCCTTCGCTCATCTCGAAGACTCGAACCGTTGATTAAACCATTCAACCAAATCAATTAAAAGTTGAAACCCAAAAAGCCCGCCCTCTTTCTCACACTTCCAACACCAGCAGCTCCTGGCAATCGCCACCGCTCAAGCTCTCCTCCTCCTCCTCTTCTTCTTCTTTCACTTCATGTGCACTTGCATTACATTTCTCTCATTTCTCCTCCCCCAAACGGCGTCGTCTTACTGGCAGTGTGGTAGTGGCTTAATCTTCTAGGGTTTTATATGTTCTTCGCAATTTATTAGTCTCACTGATTCAACTACTGATCTCTGATCGACCACCTTTTCCAAGTTTCATCCATGAAAACCGACGATTCCTAGCGTGTGCTTCCTTTTCAGCTTCAATTCGACAAACCAGTCGCCTCTCAGGTTTTCAATGTGGCTGTACATGTGTGCTGTGCTGTGTGAATGTGTGCGTGCATTTTCTAATTCGGGGACTTACAATGGCAGATAAAAATTTCGGAATGGAACCCCGAGAAGGATTTGCTGGCCGTGGTTACGGTAGACTCCAAGATTTTGCTGCATCGTTTCAATTGGCAGAGGTTGTGGACAACTTCTCCTGGTGATTATCTCTCTCTCTCTCTCTCTTTTGCCTAACTCAATTTCCACGACTTGTATTAATCTGTTGCAAATTTCAGAATCCAAATTAAGTCGTTCAGTTGGTTGATTGTTGTAGTTTCCTATTCAATTGATCATAATTTGGTTTTACTTAATTCAATACACACATGTATATATCTATATTTGTATGTGTATATGGTATACTGCTCTGATTATATATATATAAAAAAAAAAAATTAAAAAAAGTTTCTTATTTCTTATTTTTTATTTTGGGTTCAAATTTTGCTGTTGGATTTCAACATTCGCGAAAAGTGCCTTAGTAGTGTACTTAATTACTGAATTCTTAAAACATTTTCTAGGAATTGAAGGTGCATAACATCATTATGTTGGCGACCTGACGGTAAAGCCATAGCTGTTGGGCTTGAAGATGGAACAGTACTCTCACTGCACGACGTTGAAGTTAGTAGCCTTACTTTATTGTTCGAACTTGCTATTGGCCGGTACTCATTAGTTGGTTGTTACTTTTTCTAACTCCTAGATTTCTCTAACTCATTAGTTGGTTGTACAACCGTGAAATTTATACTAGAATTTATATTTTTCATTTCTTATACCTTCGCTAATACCGGTTATTCTTTAATGTCAAGCAGAATGAAAAGTTGTTGAGAAGTTTAAAGTTCCACATTGTTGCTGTTGTTTGTCTTAATTGGGAGGAGGATGGACGTCTGATTACTGTATGCTTTTGTCTATCTATTTGCATTCCATGTACTATTTTGAGCCCAGTGGATAACATGGATTACTTGACAGCGTCATTTGTTAAAATTCTGAGTGGGAAATATACATTTTGCAGAAGTTTTGGTTGGATGCTTACTAAGAATATATTTTTTGAACTTGTAAGTTTGCAATAGACTCTATTAAGTTTGAAATTGTAGTTAAGCCATGGAAGCTTGTGAAATTTTGAAAATCTAGCATATCTATTTGTTATTCATGCTAATTTTATTCATTGAAGCCATTTGTCTCATATTAATAGAAACATTTCCCGACGTTGTTGGCTATAATGGCAATTGGAGTTCTTGCTTCCCTTCATTTGGAAGGGGAAATAATTATAAACTGTTGGAGAATGGGCTGCCAAATAGGCGCATGGGCAAGCCTCCAGAGCCCATCTTGTGGGCAAGGCTCAGCCTCACAATTGGCTCTTTGAAGCCGATCAACGATCGATTCTGTCAAGCAAACTCGACCGCCATAGGGGACCATATCAAAGGCACATTCCGCGAGATCCTCTAAAATCAAAGGGGCTTGGAAATTCCTTCAGGGAGATTGATGTTTTGAAGATTACGAATTAAGATTTTTTGATCATGAGTTCATGATCCACTTCTTGTTCTTTAAGCCTTTCCTCTATTTATTTTTTTTTTATTTATTTATTTTTTTTTTTTGCGTTCAGTTGTTGCAAAATACATAGGCATTATTTGGTAAACAGCATACACGCCTAATTTATGAGTTGGCAAAAAATAAAAAAATAAATAAGAGTAATAATTGGTATAAAAAGTGAAAAAGTTTTATTTTATAGTTATTTTTTTGTTTAAATAGTAATAAAAAGTAAATAATGTGATATAAAAAGTGAGAATATTTTGATGTTGATATATTTAAAAATAAAATAAAATAAATAATAAATAATACATGAATGGTATTTGAGGGTGCAGTGGGAGGGTGTTCAACAAACCCCCTAGACTTCTGACAGAACAGTATTTAGTTAAAGCAAACAATAGTTGTTGATTGTGTGCCTATTGCTCTAATAGCAAGAATCGCCATGAGTAAAAAATAGTTTGAACATGAAGATGTGGTAACGTGAAATAACTAGTCCAAAGTTTCGAAGGTACGTTTTTACGATTTCTAAGTTTCGAAGGAATGTTTCAATAATTTTTGACACTTTTCAAAAAATAATGCCTTGCTTATGAGAGTAGGGAGAAGGTACGAAGATACGAGGGAATAGGATAAAGTGAAAAGGTTGTATTCTAGTTGTGCTAAAGACGTTAGAATGGATACATGTCAAACACTATTCTTGTTTAATTATACTTTGAACCAATTGTAAGATAAGAATGGATACTACAATTTTTCTTAAAAGCCACTTACAATGTTGATATAATTGATGAAATGATTAAACTCTTCTCTCTCGTGTGAAGTGTGAAGAGTGAAAATGATTAATCATTTTACAAATTATGGACTCTTAAGTCAATTTTATAAATAATTTATAGTAAAAGCTTGAAATATCCCTAGAAACTTTGACAACATGGATTCCAAAAGGGCACACATCAATGAGTTTAACTTGGTATAGGATAAACCTCGCTTCAATTGCAAGAAGCATATAGAGAGGGTGCTTGAGATTTGAATTCAACAACAAATTAAAGCCCTTAAACTTGCGAATAAGAATGACAGAATAAGAATGACATATTGAACCTGAAGTCCCAATTATTCTCGACCAAAAACATCTATAAATCCTAGTTTTGATTTTAACTTACACATCAGATATTGGCTTCCCATTTTTGTGTGACATTGACACCTCTCGATCTCTTCCATTTGTGATTCTTTTTTCCAAAACAATAGCATTTTCATCCCAGCCGACCGTTAGTAAGGAAACAAGCAAGTCCACTATCCCAAATCTTGTCGACTGCCTCGATACCGAAGCCGAAAACTTGCTTCCAAGAACGTCAAGGGAACTCTGATCTCTTTATCCATTCTCTTTTAGTTTGGTGGTAGGTATGTCTCACCCTTGTACATCACATGGCTAAAGTGGGTCCTACAATTTAACTTGATATAGTATAAACTATAAAGGTCACCTCAATTACAAGAAGCACATGAGACTTAGATTCTGCCACAAGCCTTTAAACTTCAAATCTTATCAAGCATTCCCATATATATTTTTCTCTAAATTTTAACTAAGTACTTTTTTTTCTTTTCTTTTTTTTATAAAGGGTTAAATACATTTTACACCTGTGTAGTTTAACTACTTTATTTTTATCCACCTAGGTTTCATTTTGTATAGCAGGTGGTACATTGCTTATGGCTATCATTCTAATTTTCATCCATAAATTGGCGGAAATCAATGTCAATATCCTTAAAATTTTGACATGTGTTCTTAAAAATATACAAAATATAATTTAAAAACTAAAATTATTAAAAAAATTTAAAACAAACAATTGAAAAAAAAAAAAAAAAAAGTGGCTCGAGCCGTCCCTGGCCGGTCTGGGGTTGGTTGAACCACCCCTAAAGGCCATGGGGGTGTTCGGCCACCCCCAGACTGGCCAATCTGGGGTATCTAAGCCACTTTCAAGGCTGTTGGGGGTGGCTCTAGCCACCATCTTTTTAATTTTTAATGTTTTTAATAATTTTAGTTTTTTTTCTTTAAATTTTTTTTAAGGACACGTGTCGAGTTTTTAAGGGTATTGACATGAATTTCTATCAATTTATAAATGAAAGTTAGACGAAATTACAAAGTGGAGATGACTAATTGAATGTAGGAGAGTTTTATCTAAATTTTAGATTGCAATCTATTTTAGCTAACTCAATGCAAATGTTCTGACACCTAATTTAAACCAAAGACCCAATTATTTTGGACAAAAACTAGTTAAATCCCAGGATTTCTTGGGTGGATAATAGCATCCTAAAGACAAACAATTTCTTGTAATGTTCAAAACAATAATATGTCGAAATATGCAATGGAAAAAGATTTAAAATTACCTACGTTCATACTTAAGCGAAACAAATAACTTAAGCAACATGAACTATGAATAATTTTTTGGGTTAAATACTAAATACTCCCCTGGGGTTTGGTAACTTTATTTTTACCCTCCTGGGATTTTATTTTTATCACAGGACCCCCCTGGGTTTTGATAAAAGACCAAGTTAGTCCATCCGTTAGTTGACCGTTAGTTGACCGTTAGGACTGACACGTGGACCAATCAGATGTTGACACGTAGCACCAATTTAATTTTTTTAATTAAAAAAAAATGTTTTTTTTTTTAAAAAAAAAATGTTTTTTTTTAAAAAAAAAAAAGAAAAGAAAAGAAAAGAAAAACAATTGGGGGTGGCCGAGCCACCCCCAAATGGCCAAGGGGGTGGCTCGGCCACCCCCAATGTTTTCCGTTTCTTTTTTTTTTTTTTAAATACATTTTTTTTAATTTAAAAAATATATATATATTTTTTTAATTTTTTTTAAAAAAAAATTAAAAAATTAATATATGTGTCACGTGTCGACGTCTGATTGGTCCACGTGTCAGTCCTAATGGTCAACGAACGGTCAACTAACGGATGGACTAATTTGGTCACTTATCAAAACCACAGGGACCTCCTATGATAAAAATGAAACCCCAGGGAGAAAAAAATAAAGTTACCAAACCCTAGGGAGGTTTAAAGTATTTAACCCTAATTTTTTTTAATTTTTAGTCAAAGAGGTGTCTTCTAAGCTATGCCCACTAATACCTCATACATGGAATAAACATGTTTATGTATTCGTAGGCTAGCTAGGTCATATACGGACGATCAATTAAAACTTTTTCTTAATTATTCATCTCATTAAGTAATAAAAATTCAGAATAAAATCTATTTCAAATATAATTCCACAAATAATTATAATTTGTGATAAATTACTGAACACCTCCTTCTTTCTTTCTTTTTTTTTTTCTTTTTTTTTTTTTTTTTTTGACATAGACAGCTTAATTTTTGTATACTTAAATTGTACATGGCATGTGGGCCCAGTTTCTAACATTTCTTAGTCAGCTAAATTATTATTATTAGTGTTATTATTATTACTTTCACCGAGTGCTCAATTTGCTTCCAGAACAATTATCAAGGTAAAAAATACTATCAAATATTGGGTTTGGGTTTTGTCGATGTATGAATATAAAACAATATAGGTCAATTATATCCCGATACATTTAATTAAACGGGTCAAACTTCTTAATCCAAACCATCTAATTTCGTATTAGGTTCATGTCGAGTTTGCGGATTGTTTAAAAAATTGCTAGCCCTAGTGTCAAGTTTGAGTCATATCGAACAATAAGTATAAAACTATATAACTCAACCATGCATAACCCGAATCATTTAATTAATTGTGTCTATAGTTTGTCCACAAAGTTGCCGAAGTAATACGATTGTAATGCATATAAAGTTTTATTGTCTAACAAATTACCATGTTACGTCCTTGAATGTAATTAAATAAGATTTTACAAACATGTTTAAAAGTTTGTCCATTCAACCGTTGTCGTCATTTTTATAATTTATTTTAGTCTTTCGTTGGATACAGTTATTCTTATAGAAAAGCTGTCCACAAACTTTGGTGATCTATAGTTAAACCATTATATTATACGAGTAATTTTAAAAGGTTCACTTGTGTCCTACTAAAAATAATATGGCTATTAAAATCACCATTTGATCAAAATTCATCAATCATAAGCTCAATGGTGATTTTAATAGCTACATCATTCTTAGTAGGACACTAGTAAGACACAAGTAGGCCCCCTAAAATTACTCTATATTATACTGTCAACTCTTATGCCAACTATTACAATGAGTAATCATGTGTTGACCATATGATGTTTCCTTTTTATGTTCTATTAGAGCTACCTTTTACCTGCCCTCAATGTACGTATTTATGCAATCTTTGTGTTTATAATTTGTCCCTAGAGTTAGTCTTCACCGTTGTCAATTTTATAATTTATTTTAGTCTTTGTGTGGATACAACCATTCTTATAGAAAAGCTGTTAACAAACTTTTTGTCCATAACTGAACCGTTATATTATGCAGTCAACTCATATACCAACTATTATAGTGAGTAATAATCATGTTTTTGACTAGTATAAACAATTGAGTAAATAAACTGTTATACAACTGAGATAACATTATAGTGAAAATCAACTTTTCATTTTTTTTTTTAAGTGCCGATCTAATGATTGATTTTTATTATCACGTTATTAAATTGTGTAGTACATAGTAGTATACATAATAGTCTACAAAATAATATATTACTCTGACCGACTATATATAATTCGACTTGTCGTACAAAATAGCAGAATATAAATCTATATCTATCTACCTCCAGCTTTTGTGTTAGCAACTTAAAAACTAACACTTAAAGTTGTCTTCAACAGGGGTGAAATTAGAAATTAAGGAAAAAGAAAATTAAACAATTACCAAGGGAAGGATATATATGTCTAACTCCATCAAGAAGTTGTATGATGAATGGAGCATCCAAGGTTTCGTTTTGTTCAGTCTCTCACTACAGATCATTCTAATTCTGTTTGCACCATTTAGAAAACGCACAGGAAATGTGAAAGTAATCTCGCTGATTTGGGTAGCTTACTTGCTGGCCGATTGGGCTGCTATCTTTGCATTGGGACTTATTTCCAGCCGTCAAAAATATACTCAAAAATTTGATGATCATGCTGACATTCTGGTGTTTTGGGCTCCCTTTCTTTTGCTACACCTAGGTGGTCCAGATACCGTAACTGCTTTTTCTCTGGAGGATAATGCTCTCTGGCTAAGGCATTTGGTTGGGCTCCTAAGCCAGGTTGTCACTGCTATTATTATCTTTGGCCAATCCCTTCCTAGTAACAACTTATGGGTCCCTACTCTCCTTCTGTTTGTCGCTGGAACCATCAAGTATGGTGAGCGAACATATGCTTTATTTCAAGCAAACCTGAATACATTTCGAAAATCCATGCTTCAAGCGCCTGAACCAGGACTTAACTATGCAGAGTTAATGGAGGAATTTGAAAGAATAAAATTCTATAACAAACCCCAATTTGGCCGAATGGTACCCAAGAGCAACTTTATACCAGTACTCGATGTCGATTCTACTGCTGTAGAGGTGCGCCTTGCTTATCACTTCTTCAAAATGTTCAAGGGTCTCATTGTGGATCACATCTTTAATATCCATGAGCGTCGGGACAGCCGAGATTTTTTCGGTGGGGGAAGCGCAGAAGTTGTTTTGAACGTCGTAGCAGTTGAACTCAACTTCTTGTATACAGTACTCTATACGAAGGCTGTCGTGATACGTTCAATATTTGGATACTTTGGCCGGCTTATATCCAGTTGTGCGGTTGTTGCAGCTCTTTCAACCTTCTATTCAATAGATAAGAATGGTTTTGGCAAGATTGACGTTGAAATTACCTATACCTTGCTCTTTGGTGCCATAGCCTTGGATACAATTGCTCTCTTTATGCTGGCTTTCTCTGATTGGACTGTTGCTGTTGCTTCCACCCAGCAGTTGTCGAGGAAAAAAAGTTGGAGAGTAATAAACATATACTTTCTCCATCTCAAGAAGATAAACTGGGGGAAAGATATAGAATCAATGAGTTGCTTGGGACGGGCTAGACGAATCCTATTCCGGAGGTGGCATGAATCATTGGATACATACAATTTTATAGATTATTGTCTACAAGAACGTTCAAAAAAGAACCTTACACCCTTCAATTATTTTGGGCGGATATTAATTTATGTCAGTGAAAAATTGGGCCTTAAGGATTTCTATGATCAGATGAAATACGTTTCCAAGAAACCATTAACAAAAAAGCTATGGGTTTTTGTTAGGGATGGCCACACCCTTGACTCAATGGTTGTGCAAACTCCACAAGATAATAATAGAATGATAAATGCAAGAGATCAACACACAGTATTTACGTGGTTCGGCAGTGGGCCTACATCCACGGAAGTAACTCCAATCAATCCACTATAAACAACTTGTTACAGTGGTGTTTACTCAAGTTATGCAAAACTTGAGTTAATACAGGAGTAAAACAATACAGAGAGAAACAACCTCTGTTGAAACTAATATACACTCTCAGTGGTGTATTAAGACACTCTTTTCTTAACTCTCTCTCTGGAGTATAACTGAGGCTCTCTTGACTTCTCTTCTTGTGTGTGTTGTTCTTGATCTTCCTCAAGCATCTTCAAGCATGTTTGAAGCATAAGACCCCTTGGCTATTTATAGCCAAAGTTAGAAGCATCTAGAAGATGATCTTAGCCCCCAAGTTAGAATCTTCTAGATGAATGAACTTGGCCTCCAAGGTAGAACCTTCTAGATGATGAAGACAAATTGAGAACCTTCTAGATGAATAGAGAATCATCTAGATACATCTTGAAGAGAACCTTCTAGATGGATGGAGAACCATCTAGATAAATCTTTGAAGAGAACCTTCTAGATGGATGGAGAATCATCTAGAATAATCTTTGTAAAGAACCTTCTAGATGGATGGAGAACCATCTAGATAAATCTTTTGTATGACTTGCTCTATTTTGTTTAATCAAAATCTTATCTTAAGTAGGGAAAAACCTTGTCGGCAACCAACAAATCTCCCCCTCCCTACTTAGAGGAGCAAGCCACGACTAACTTCACTCACAGGAAGTTTAAGCCGGCTAACTGGGAACATAGCTCATGCTTCCCAGTCAGAACCACCTTAGTCAACATATCAGAGGGATTCTTTTCTGTATGGATCTTTTCAAGCTTCATTTGCTTCTTGTCTATCACCTCACGTAGCCAATGATACCTCACATCAATATGCTTCGTCCGAGAATGATAAGTAGCATTTTTGCTTAAGTCTATAGCACTTTGACTATCACAAAATACCACATACTCATCTTGCTTTACTCCAAGCTCAAGAAGAAATCTCTTCATCCATAGCATTTCCTTGGCAGCTTCTGTAGCGGCAATGTATTCCGCTTCTGTAGTTGATAATGCAACACACTTCTGGAGTTTTGACTGCCATGAGACAGCTCCCCCTGCAAAGGTAAATATATATCCAGAAGTAGATTTTCTGTTATCTAAATCCCCTGCCATGTCAGAATCAGTAAAGCCGACCAGTTCTGGTTTGGAACCACCATACATTAAGCATAACTTGGAAGTTCCCTTCAAATATCTAAAGATCCATTTCACAGCTTCCCAATGATCTTTGCCCGGATTTGAGAGAAATCTGCTGACAGTACTTACAGCATGTGCAATGTCTGGTCGTGTGCACACCATGGCATACATAAGACTCCCAACAGCTGAGGAGTAAGGAATGACCTCCATTGCTTTCTTTTCTTCCTCTGTACAAGGACATGAGTTTCTACTAAGCTTAAAGTGATTAGCAAGTGGCGTGCTAACTGGTTTAGCATTTTTCATGTTGAATCTTTCAAGCACTCGTTCAACATACTTCTCGTGTGACACCCACACCTTCTTGGCTTTTCTGTCACGTATGATCTGCATACCCAAAATCTGTTGAGCTGGCCCTAAGTCCTTCATGTCAAAGGACTTGAACAACTCCTTTTTCAAGTTGCTAATCATTTTTGCATCTTGCCCTACTATCAACATATCATCAACATATAGCAAAAGGATAATGAAGTTACCTTCATCGAACTTCTTGAAATAAACACAATGATCTGCCTCGGTCTTCTTGTACCCGTGACCCACCATGAATGAGTCAAACTTCTTGTACCATTGTCTTGGTGCTTGCTTGAGACCATACAAACTTTTCTTCAATTTGCAAACCAAGTGCTCCTTTCCTTTTACTTCAAAACCTTCGGGCTGCGCCATGTAAATCTCTTCCTTCAAATCACCGTGAAGGAATGCAGTCTTTACATCCAATTGTTCAAGCTCAAGATCCAAGCTAGCTGTCAGACCAAGAATGACTCTGATAGAACTCATCTTCACAACTGGAGAGAAGATCTCATCAAAGTCAATGCCTTTCTTTTGTGCAAAGCCTTTAACTACTAACCGTGCTTTGTACTTTGCTAGCTTTCCACTGCTATCCCTTTTCAGCTTGAACACCCACTTGTTCTTCAATGCTTTTCTTCCTTTAGGAAGTTCTACCAACTCATAGGTATCATTTTTCTGCAGGGAATTCATCTCTTCTTGCATGGCTTTTACCCAGCAGATTTTATCCTTATGAGATTGTACTTCTTGGAAACTCTCTGGCTCCCCCTCTTCAGTAAGCAAAATATATTCTGAAGTAGGATATTTGGATGACGGTCTATGCTCTCTCGTAGATCTTCTAACCTGAGATCTTGAATCTTCCTGATCATGAGGATGCTCCCCCTGCTCAGTATCTTCATTATTATCAAGCAACTCTGGCTCATCACTGGGAGTCAATTCTGTTGTAGCATCATGCAGAACTTCCTCGTCTGGAGTATGCTGAGAAGGACTGGAAGATAAATCAACTATATCTTCAATCGCAGCTTTAGACTTCTCAGGTTTATCTGCATCACCATAGAATTGGTCTTCATAGAAGACCACATCTCGACTTCTGACAATCTTCCTCTTGATCGGATCCCATAGCCTGAATCCAAATTCTTCATTTCCATAACCCAGAAAAATACAGGGAAGTGCCTTGTCATCAAGCTTCAACCTGTTCTCCTTTGGAACATGTGCAAAAGCCTTGCACCCAAATACCTTCAGATGAGAAAATGAGACATCTCTTCCACTCCATACTCTCTCCGGTATGTCGAAACCCAAAGGAACTGAAGGTGAATGATTGATTAAATAGCAGGCCGTCAGAGTGGCCTCTCCCCAAAATGACTTGTCTAATCCAGCCATTTTGAGCATGCATCTAACTTTTTCTACAATGGTGCGGTTCATCCTCTCCGCAATACCATTGTGTTGTGGGGTGCCTGGCACAGTCCTTTCATGCCTTATTCCATGCTCTAAGCAAAAGCTTCTGAATTTCTTCATAGTATATTCTCCTCCGTTGTCAGTACGGAGACACTTCAATTGCTTTCCAGTCTCTCTTTCAACCATGGCATGGAATTGTTGAAAGATATCAAAGACTTGATCTTTTGTCTTTAATAGATAGACCCACACTTTCCTTGATGCATTATCAATGAATGTGACAAAATATCTATTGCCACCCAAGGTTGGAACTTCGATAGGTCCACAAACATCTGAGTAGACCCTCTCCAAAATAGTAGATTTCTTTTGTGAAGATGTTGCAAAAGAAACTCTATGTTGCTTCCCGAATAAACAATGTTCACATGGATTAAGAGCTTTACCTTTGTCAATGGGAATGAGCGACTTCTTTGCCAAAATCTGCAGCCCTTTCTCACTCATGTGACCCAGCCTTTTGTGCCATAAATTTGGAGATGAACTATCTTCTACAGCGAACAGCTCATCACGACACACCTTCATATGTGTCTTGTATAATGAACAACAAGACTTGCCTTTAGCCACCACCAAAGATCCTTTGGTGAGCTTCCAAACTCCTTTGCCAAAGTAACTTTCATACCCTTCTTTATCAAGGATATTCCCAGATATGAGATTGAGACGCAGGTCGGGAATATGTCGAACATCCTTCAAAATCAATGTACACCCGACATTGGTTTGAACACGGATGTTACCAACCCCAACTATCTTCGAGTTGCTAGTGTTGCCCATTCTTACCATACCAAAGTCACCTGCTTTGTATGATGTGAAGATCTCCTTGTTAGGAGTAGCATGGTAAGAGGCAGCGGTGTCTACAACCCACTCCTCATCATTACCCGCAACATGCAAACAATCCCCAGCGCCATAAGATAGAACTACCACATCTTGCCCCGAGCAAGTGGCAGTTGTATTCTTTTCATCATCTTTCCTTTGGCTGAAGTCAGCTTGATTTTGTTCTCGCTTCCAAGCATAGCAATTTCTCTTCATATGACCCTCCTTGCCGCAATGATAACATTTTCTTCTTTCAATGGACCTCCCTCTTGACTTTGACCTTGCTTTGGATTTATCATGACTCTTGAAACCTCTGTTTTTGCTTCTGCCCCTGTTCTCTGTGACGAGAGCTTGTGCACAGTCTGTCCCAGCAGCCTGTCTTCTGGTTTCTTCATTGAACATGCTGCTTGTAACTTGCTCCATGGTCATCTTGCCATCAGGAGTTGAGTTACTCAAGGACACCACCAAGGTTTCCCAGCTATCTGGTAGAGAGCTCAAGAGCATCAAAGCTTGTAGCTCCTCATCAAGAGTCATCTTCATAGTGTTCAGTTGATTTACGATACTCTGAAAATCATTCAGATGGTCGGAAACTGAAGCACCCTCCTTAAACTTCAAGTTAACAAGTTGTCGAATCAAGAAGGCTTTGTTTACGGCTGTCTTTCGCTCATATCTTGCTGTCAGCTTCTTCCATAATTCACAAGCATTGGTTTCATTGGAAATATGATGGTAGACTTTGTCATCCACCCATTGCCGAATAAGACCAACTACTTGTAAATTTAATTTCTTCCACTCTGCATCTGAAGTCTCCTTTGGCTTGGCTGTGTCACCTTCAATTGGAGCATACATATCTTTATAGTAAAGTATGTCCAACATCTTGCCTTTCCAAAGCAGCCAATTGCTGCCATTCAGGCTTATCATTCTGCTGCTTGTACCTTCCATTAAAATTGCACAACAATCTTCAAATGAAAGGCGTCAGTGAATAGTACCGTATTACCGTAAGCCTGGCTCTGATACCACTTGTTAGGGATGGCCACACCCTTGACTCAATGGTTGTGCAAACTCCACAAGATAATAATAGAATGATAAATGCAAGAGATCAACACACAGTATTTACGTGGTTCGGCAGTGGGCCTACATCCACGGAAGTAACTCCAATCAATCCACTATAAACAACTTGTTACAGTGGTGTTTACTCAAGTTATGCAAAACTTGAGTTAATACAGGAGTAAAACAATACAGAGAGAAACAACCTCTGTTGAAACTAATATACACTCTCAGTGGTGTATTAAGACACTCTTTTCTTAACTCTCTCTCTGGAGTATAACTGAGGCTCTCTTGACTTCTCTTCTTGTGTGTGTTGTTCTTGATCTTCCTCAAGCATCTTCAAGCATGTTTGAAGCATAAGACCCCTTGGCTATTTATAGCCAAAGTTAGAAGCATCTAGAAGATGATCTTAGCCCCCAAGTTAGAATCTTCTAGATGAATGAACTTGGCCTCCAAGGTAGAACCTTCTAGATGATGAAGACAAATTGAGAACCTTCTAGATGAATAGAGAATCATCTAGATACATCTTGAAGAGAACCTTCTAGATGGATGGAGAACCATCTAGATAAATCTTTGAAGAGAACCTTCTAGATGGATGGAGAATCATCTAGAATAATCTTTGTAAAGAACCTTCTAGATGGATGGAGAACCATCTAGATAAATCTTTTGTATGACTTGCTCTATTTTGTTTAATCAAAATCTTATCTTAAGTAGGGAAAAACCTTGTCGGCAACCAACAGTTTTCATCTTTGATGAGCTGAAAGAGTACTACGATTTCGCACGTCGACATTCTGGAAATGCGAGGAGGATACGTTCAACCCGAGGATATAGGGTTCTACAAAATATTGATGGGATTATTGGTATTGAGAGTAGCAAGTTTGAGGATTATATTGCCGACGTTGATTATGATGAGAGCCTTATGTTATGGCATATTGCGACAGATCTCTGCTATCATACCCATACAATCAATGAGAGTGATGAGGACACTAGTAATCGTAGTGAATTTTGTAAAATCCTTTCGGATTATATGTTATATCTTCTTGTTATGCAGCCTACTATGATGTCTGCTGTAGCAGGTATTGGCCAAAGAACATTCCTCGATACCCTTGCCGATGCCAAAAGATTCTTCAACGAAAAGGTCGACCTAGGACAAGAACAAGATCAAGAACATAAACAGGCTTGTACTAGAATCCTTGAAGTAAATACTGTTGTTAAACCTGCTAAGGTGAAGGGAAATAGAACCAAATCTGTGTTGTTTGATGCATGTGTTCTTGCTAAAGAGCTAGGAAAGTTGGAGGAGCAGAAGAGATGGAAGGTAATGAGTGAAATGTGGGTGGAATTGTTGTCTTATGCTGCAAGCCATTGCAAGGCCAATGCTCATGTTGCTCAACTAAGCAAAGGAGGAGAGCTTATCACATTTGTCTGGTTATTAATGGCTCATCTTGGCATAGGGGATCACTTCCAATATTCTGGTTTTGAATGAGCAGAAATTTCGTCTAAATAAACTGGTCAATCCAATGGCTTTTTATTTAAAAATAAAAAATAAAAATAAAAGGTGGATGGGCAGAAGATTTTTTCTGTATCTTTATATCATTCCTGTAGGGGATGGATCGAGTTGTTTTGCAATTGATGCAGACATAACTTTTATTTTAATTATACTTGTATTTTTAATTTTCCTTTTTAATAAGGATTGGTTTTTTCATTTTCCATTAGAATTTTGTTTTTCCTTTTCTATTATGATTAGGTTTTTCTTTTCTAATTAGGTGTGGTTTTCCTTTTCCTTGTTAAATTAAGAGGTGCCTAGCCTATATAAATGTAACTAGTCTTTGTTATTTTTCAATTTAGTTTGAGCTATCAATTAAATTTAAGTCTTTCAGATTTAATTATATGTTTGCTTATTTAGTTCAATTAGGGTCATTCTATTTCTTATTTGTTATTTTCTATCTTCTTGAATTTCCTTTTTAATCTTCATATATTCTTAGTTTATGCTGCTATTATACGTTGCTAGAACAATTTTAATTCTGCCCAACTTTAGTAATGTATATAAAAACACTAGTATACCTCGGCTTCGCAGCTAAGTTTAACTAAAAGCTAATGCTTCTCAACACCATCGTGAATTTATTGGCTGCGACTTTTAGTGTTTTGTCTGAAATTTTGTTTATGGGAAAATTATATATATATATAGTTTACCCCCCCAAAGTTGACATCGTTTTTCAATTTGAATACCAAAGTTTTAATTTTTGCAGTCCACCCCTCCAAAGTTCCAAATTTTTGCAATTTGACCAATTGTATCCAAAACTTCTCATATTGCCCCTCATTTTTATTTTTTATTTTTTTTATAAAAAAAAAAAAAAAAAAAAAATTGGGGTGGTCGTAGCCACCCCTTTGGCCATCTGACCATTTTTGCACTACCAAATTTGTTTTTTTTTTTCATAAAAAATAAAAAAAATAAATAAATAAATCATGGGCAATATGGAAATTATGGGATAATATTAGTCGAATTGGAAAAAATTGAAACTTTGTAGGGATAGATTGCAAAAATTAAAACTTTGATATTTGAATTGAAAAACGCTGTCAACTTTAGGAGAGTAAACTGTAATTTTTCTTTTGTTTATATATAGCAACTTGCGAACTTATCAACAATGAAACCCGAACGAACAAAGTGTTGAATTGAATCGCACCAGTCTCTTTGGGGGGTTATTACACGTTATACATATATCCACACTATTTCAACCTCTTTTGCTTGATAATTTTGTGGCATTGTGTTAATCTAAAAAGTTTTATATATTTTCAGCTAATCTATCCACCGAGGGCTATTCAACTCTCCTTTCAGAACATCTCTTAGGGGTATATTTTGGTTGGGCCTGAGTATCAAAAAGAGTCGTTTAAAAAATGGTCATGATCATTGGCTGGGGAACCCATATTTTAACAACGCAGAAAAGACTATAGTGAATATAACGATACACAAATTGTAGCCTCTGAATTTCTTTTTTCTTTTTACCTTTTTCCTTTTTCCTGGTCAACTCTAGTTTATAATGCTGGAGCCATGGTTGCTTCATGACTTTGCTAAAGATTTCTGTGGGGAGGATTTGCGTCTTGTTGTAGTTGGTTATAAATGACCTGAGGTGCTATTATAATATTATATACAATTACTCTTTTGCAATTTTTTGTCCCATTGCTAGTCGGTTTGGCTTTGCAATTTCACAAGGTCAAAAGTGTGATTTTAAATAAGCTTGCGAAAAATGTATAGCTATGCGTTTTCAAGTCAAGGAAGGGGTGTGTTTTTTTAAAAAAATACATGATTTTAAAATACTATACTATAATTTTACCAAACATTTAACTGTGTTTTTAAATTACACATTTTGAAGTTATTTTTTGAATCCTATTTTATAATCATTGGATTTAAAATTACAAATCCAAACGGACCCATAATCTTGTGCTTCTTCCACTCTTATGTTGAACGTCGGTGTGAAATGTCATAGGCAAACTTTCCATCCCCTGAGAGCCTGTTGCAAAGATTCACAAGGACGAGAGAATCGCAGAGCGAGCTCTTGATCTTCCATTGTATTCAACTTACAGGGACGACCTATATCTGAAACCCCCTGTCAAGGATGGTCAAGGCCGGCTCAATGGCTAGGCCACTGAGGCGGTCGCCTAGGGCCCCCAGTTAGTAAGGCCCAAAATTTTTTAATTTTATTTTAACTTAAGGCATATTTTTTATTTTTTATTTTTTTTTAAATAAGGCCCAAAATTTTTTCTCATAAAAATTTAAGGCCTCTAAAATAAGACCACAATATAATAAGCCCATTGTAAAATAAGACCAATTAACCCAAAAAAACAAATATGTCACATCAATTTTTTTGGGCAACTACTTAAAAGTTAAACTTAAAAGTCATGAAATAACAATGAGAATGAAAATAATAATAATATTATAAAAATATAATAATATTATTAAAATTAATATTATTTAATTAATATTTAAATATTAAAAAAAATAAGGTCCAACTTCAAAATTTTGCCTAAAGCCCCCAAATACATGGAGCCGGCCCTGAGGATGGTAGTCATTCTTGAAATTTTCTTGCCGACCTTTGTTCAGGAGTTGGTGAAAAAAAAAAAAAAAAAAAAAAAGAGTAGTGATTTGTATAAAAAAGTGAAGTTGTATTGAAAAGTGAAAAAAAATTATTTTGTAGTAATTTTTTTTTGTTTAAATAATAATAAAAAGTGAATGATGTGATATAAAAAGTGAGAAGATTTTGTTGTTAATTAAAAAAAAAAGGTGAATGGTATTTAGTGGTGGGAGGATGTTTAAAAAACCCACCGACTTCTGAATGAGTAGTATTTGGTTAAAGCCAACGTCCCAACAATTTTTTTTTTTTTTTTTTTCTATTCAAATAAAGGAAACCGGGAAAAGGAAAAAAAACAATACAAAGGAGGGTCTTTGTAGTCACTCTTTACACGAATAAAACTAAGAAAATGAGAAGAAGTGGGAATGCTTCCGAACACAAAGTGGGAAGCGGCCCATTTAGCAACTTGATGAGTACAAAAGTCCCAACAATACTTGTTGATTGTGTGCCTATCGCTCTAATAGCAAGAACCATCATGAGTAAAAAAATAGTTTGAACCTGAAGATATGGTAACAATGTGAAATAACTAGTCCAAAGTTTCGAAGGTACATTTTTATGAATATTTCTAAGTTTCGAAGGTATGTTTTCATAATTTCTAACAATTTTTAAAATAATGCCTTGCTTATGAGAGTAGGGAGAAGGTAGGAAGATATGATGGAATAGGATAAAGTGAAAATGTCATATTCTAGCTATGCTAAAGACGATAGAATGGATACATGTCAAACACTATTTTTGTTTAATTATACTTTGAACCAATTGTAAGATAAGAATGGATACTACAATTTTTCCTAAAAGCCACTTACAATGTCGATATAATTGATGAAATGATTAAACTCTGCTCTCTTGTGTGAAGTGTGAAAATGATTAATCATTTTACAAATTATGGACTCTTAAGTCAATTTTATAAATAATTTATAGTAAAAGCTTGAAATATCCCTAAAAACTTTGACAACATGGATTCCAAAGGGGCACACATCAATTAGTGAACTCAATGTGATTAATTTGTTTCTTGATTTTTAATATAATATTATATACTTTAAATAATTGAACTTGTAGCAAGAATGTTTATTTAACCATTCTTGGCGTACGTTTAACTCTAACACCAGAAATTTTTGTTTTATAGCTGACATATTTGCATAAATGCCATTTTTTTTTTTTTTTTTATGATGGCGTTTTATAAAGAAACGAAAATAAAAATAAAATTTATGACGTTTAGAATAAACAGCAAAAAAGAGCTTCTTTTTTTTGTAGCGCTTGTTGATAAGTGTTAGTATGTAATTAACGTGTTATTAAAAAAAACATTAATACCATTCAATCCCATGCTAGCTAACAAGTGTCATTAAGTAAGTAGTTAGTATAACAATTTTCTAAGAATGAAGTTCACAAAGGTGGAATAGGATCCTCTCCATTTCAAAATCCCTCCATTTTCTCCATTTAGTGAATTTTGAAGAGTATTGCATTTAATGCACTACCATTATTAAAACTTTTGGACAACACTACTCTTCAAAATACACCAAATAGAGAAAATAGAGGGATTTTGAAATGGAGAGGATCATTTTCCCACAAAAGGTGGCCTATGTACTTGAGAACTCTTCTCTTTATTCCTTGCCTTCATTTTCGGGGGAAGGTATCATCTTTATACATTAAATGAGTTTAACTTGGTATAGGATAAACCTCGCTTCAATTGCAAGAAGCTTATAGAGAGGAGTTTGCTTCGTGTGCTTGTTATTCTTGACGAAAAACATCTATAAATCCCAGTTTTGATTTTAACTTACACATCAGATATTGGCTTCCCATTTTTGTGCGACATTGACACCTCTCGATCTCTTCCATTTGTGATTCTTTTTTCCAAAACAATAGCATTTTCATCCCAGCCGACCGTACGTTAGTAAGGAAACAAGCAAGTCCACTATCCCAAATCTTGTCGACCGCCTCAATACTGAAGCCGAGAACTTGCTTCCAAGAACGTCAAGGGAACTTTGATCTCTTTATCCATTCCCTTTCAGTTTGGTGGCAGGTATGTTTCACCCTTGTACATCACATGGCTAAAGAGGGTCCTATAATTTAACTTGATATAGTATAAACTATAAAGGTCACCTCGATTACAAGAAGCACATGAGACTTAGATTCCGCCACAAGCCTTTAAACTTCAAATCTTATCAAGCATTCCCATATTTTTCTCTAAATTTTAACTAAGTACTTTTTTTTTAATTTATTTTATAAAGGGTTAAATACATTTTACACCTGTGTGGTTTAACTACTTTATTTTTACCCACCTAGGTTTCATTTTGTATAACAGGTGGTACGTACATTGCTTATGGCTAAAAACGAAGATAGTACTTCATTCTAATTTTCATCCATAAATTGGCGGAAATCAATGTCAATATCCTAAAAAATTCGACACGTGTTTTTAAAAATATAAAAAATATAATTTAAAAACTAAAATTATTAAAAATAAATAAATAAAACAAACAATTGAAAAAAAAAAAAAAATGGTGGGTCGAGCCATCCTTGGCCAGTCTGGAGTTGGCTGAACCACCCCTAAAGGCCATGGGGTGGTTCGGCCACCCTCAGATTGGTCGATCTGGGGTATCCAAGCCACTTCCAAGGCCATTGGGGGTGGCTCCGGCCACCATTTTTTTAATTTTTAATGTTTTAAATAATTTTAGTTTTTTTTTCTTTAAAATTTTTTTAAGGACACGTATCGAGTTTTTAAGGGTATTGACATGAATTTCCATCAATTTATAAATGAAAGTTAGACGGAATTACATAGTGGAGATGACTAATTGAATGTGGAGAGTTTTATCTAAATTTTAGGTAGCAATCTATTTTAGCTAACTCAATGCAAATGTTCAGAAACCTAATTTAAACGAAAGACCCAATTATTTTGGACAAAAACTAGTTAAATCCCAGGATTTCTTGGGTGGATAATAGCATCCTAAAGACAAACAATTTCTTGTAATATTCAAAACAATAATATGTTAAAATATGCAATGGAAAAAGATTAAAAATTACCTACGTTCATACTTAGGCGAATCAAATAACTTAAGCAACATGAATTATGAATAATTTTTTTTTTTTTTTTTTTTTTAGTAAAAGAGGTGTCTTCTAATTAAGCTATGCCCACTAATTTTGTCAAAATAAATATATAAGCTATGCCCACTAATACCTCATACATGGAATAAACATGTTTATGTATTCATAGCTAGGCTAGCTAGGTCATGGACGATCAATTAAAACTTTTTCTTAATTATTCATCTCATTAAGTAATAAAAATTCAGAATAAAATCTATTTCAATTATAATTCCACAAACAATTATTTATTTGTGATAAATTACTGAACACCTTAATTTTTATTTTTTTATTTTTTATTTTTATTTTTGACATAAACAGCTTAATTTATGTATACTTAAACTGTACATGGCATGTGGACCCAGTTTCTAACATTTCTTAGTCAGCTAAATTATTATTATTATTATTACTATCATTACTTTCACCGAATGCTCGATTTGTTTCTAGAACAATTATCAAGGAAAAAAATACTATCAAATATTGGGTTTGAGTCTTATCGATACATGAGTATAAGATAACATAAGTCAACTATATCTCGACACATTTAATTAAACAGGTCAAACTTCTTAATCCAAACCATCTAATTTTGTGTTAGATTCATGTCGAGTTTGCAGGTTGTTTTAAAAATTGCTAGCCCTAGTGTCAGATTTGAGTCATATCGAGCAATAAGTATAAGACTATATAACTCAATCATAACCCGAATCATTTAATTAATTGTATTTATAGTTTGTCCATAAAGTTGGCGAAGAAATGCGATTGTAATGCATATAAAGTTTTATTGTCTTACAAATTAACATGTTACGTCCTTGAATGTAATTATATAAGATTTTACAAACAAGTTTAAAAGTTTGTCCATTCAATGTAAGCTGTTGTCGTCATTTTTATAATTTATTTTATTCTTTTGTTGGATACAGTTAGAAAAGCTGTCAACAAACTTTGGTGTCCATAATTAAACCATTATATTATACGAGTAATTCTACGAAGCCTACTTGTATTCTACTAAGAATAATGTGGCTATTAAAATCATAATTTGATCAAATTTTAATAATAATTAATCACAAGCTTCTTAGTAGGACACAAGTAAGACATAAGTATGCCTCCTAAAATTGCTCTATATTATACTGTCAACTCTTATGCCAACTATTACACTGAGTAATCTTGTGTTGACTATTATAAATAATTGAGTAATTCTATTTATTAGACTCTTATACTATTGTTTCTTTATATATATATATATATAGAAAAGGCTGTTAACAAACTTTGGTGTCCATAATTGAACCATTATATTATACGGTCAACTCTTATACCAACTATATATTATACTGAGTAATCATGTTTTGACTATCATGATTAGTAATTTTATTTATTAGACTCTTATATGATTGTTATGCAACTGACATAACATGACAATAAAAATTAATCCTTCATTTTTTTTTGAAGTATTAATCCAATGATTAATTTTCACTGTCACGTTATTAAGTTGTGCAATAATAGTCTAACAGTACTCTACGAAATAACATATCACTCTAACCGACTATATATAAATTGACTTGTGGTTCAAAATAACAATATATATATATATATATATATATATATATATATATATATATACCTCCTGATTTCATTTGTTTGTTTATCACACTACTCTCATCTCACAGCCGACGAAAGCCATCACATTTTCAATTCTATGGATTTCATTATGTTTGTTCCTATGTACGGTTTATTCTTACTCTTTTATCAATAGTTGCGTCATTTCAATCGAGAAACAAAAATCAAGACACAGGGATAGTGTACTTTCTTTGAACCCTAATTTGGAGAGGCATCAGAAAATTCCCATGAGATATTTTTTTTTTGCTATTCAATTCTCATTAGATATGAAATTGATTAAAAATATGCATTCAATCTCATACTTCATCTTAATTACCTTCCTCTAAATTTTGTCTCGTCCATACACATTAGTTTTTCCATAAAACCTAAAAATTTGGGTTATCTATCAAAGTATACTTTTATTTTTTAAAAAAAATATTATTATTATTATTTTATTTTGTTATATATGTTATATGTATTCTCACCAAACTACCTAAGAAATATAAATAGTTATTCCATTTTACATTCTCAATAATAATAATTTTTTTTTTTTAATGAAATAGTCATTTTCTGTACCAAATAGAACTAACACTCGAAGTTCTAGCTCTTCAACAGGGTGAAAGAAAGGAGAAAGAAAATTAAACAACCAAGGGAAGAATATGTTTAACTCCATCAAGAAGTTGTATGATGAATGGAGCATCCAAGGTTTGGTTCTGTTCAGTCTCTCACTACAGATCATTCTAATTCTGTTAGCACCATTTAGAAAACGCACAGGAAATGTGATGATAATCTCGCTGATTTGGCTAGCTTACTTGCTCGCCGATTGGGCTGCTATCTTTGCATTGGGACTTATTTCCAGCCGTCAAAAATATACTCAAAAATTTGATGATTATGCTGACATTCTGGTGTTTTGGGCTCCCTTTCTTTTGTTACACCTTGGTGGTCCAGATACCGTAACTGCTTTTGCTCTGGAGGATAATGCTCTCTGGCTAAGGCACTTGGTTGGGCTCCTAAGCCAGGTTGTCACTGCTACTATTGTCTTTGGCCAATCCCTTCCCAGTAACAAGTTATGGGTCCCTACTCTCCTTTTGTTTGTCGCTGGAACCATCAAGTATGGTGAGCGAACATATGCTTTATTTCAAGCAAACCTGAATGTATTTCGAAAATCCATGCTTCGAGCGCCTGAACCAGGAATTGACTATGCAGAGTTTATGGAGACATACTCTGCAATAAAAGAGGCCAACTGCCGACCTCTGATAAGCAAGCTACCAGGAGGTATGGCCACAAGACGCTATGGACACCATCACGATCTCGATGCTATTGCGGAGGTGGGACTTGCTTATGACTTCTTCGAAATCTTCAAGGCTCTCATCGTGGATCACATCTTTGATATCCATGACCATTGGCAAAGTCACGACTTTTTCGGTGTGAAAACCGCAGAAGTTGTTTTTAAAGTCGTTGCAATTGAACTAAACTTCTTCTATACAGTTCTCTATACGAAGGCTGTCGTGACACATTCAGTATTTGGATACTTTGCCCGGTTTATATCCAGTTGTGCGGTTGTTGCAGCTCTTTCAACCTTCTATTCATTAGATAAGCATGGTTTTGGCAAGATTGACGTTGGAATTACCTATACCTTGCTCTTTGGTGCCATTGCCTTGGATAAAATTGCTCTCTTTATGCTGGTTTTCTCTGATTGGACTGTTGCTGTTGCTTCCCCCCAGCAGGTGTTTCCAATTTCTTACAATAGGAATAAAAGAAAAAGTCGGAAAGGAATATACAGATACTTCCTCCCTCTCTTCAGACGCCTCCTCCCTCTCTTCAGATACGTTGTCCATCTCAAGAAGATAAACTGGGGGGAAGATATAGAATCAATGAGTTGCTTGGGACGGGCTAGACGAATCCTATTCCGGAGGTGGCATGAATCATTGGATACATTCAATTTTATAGATTATTGTCTACAGGACCGTTCAAAAAAGAACCTTACACCCTTCAATTATTTTGGCCGGATATTAATTTATGTCGGTGAAAAATTGGGCCTTAAGGATTTCTATGATCGGATGAAATACGTTTCCAAGAAACCATTAACAGAAAAGCTATGGGTTTTCCTCTTTGACGAGCTGAAAAAGTACTCCGCTTTCGCAAGTCTTCATGCCAATAAGAAGCTGTTGCGTTCAAACCCAGGATATTGGGTTCTACAAAATATTGATGGGATTATTGGTATTGAGAGTAGCAAGTTTAAGCATTGTATTGCCGACGTTGATTATGATGAGAGCCTTATGTTATGGCATATTGCTACAGAACTTTGTTATCATACGGAGAGTAGTCATGAAGACACCACTAATCATCGTGAATTTTGTAAAATCCTTTCGGATTATATGTTATATCTTCTAGTTATGCAGCCTACTATGATGTCTGCTGTAGCAGGTATTGGCCAAATAAGATTCCGCGATACCTGTGCGGAGGCCAAAAGATTCTTCGACAAAAATGTCGACCTAGGACAAGAACAAGATCAAGAACATAAACAGGCTTGTACTAGAATCCTTGAAGTAAATACTGATGTGGAACCTGCTCTTGTGAAGGGAGACAGAAGTAAATCTGTGTTGTTTGATGCATGTATTCTTGCTAAAGAGCTAGGAGAGTTGGAGAGGCAGAAGAGATGGAAGGTAATGAGTGAAATGTGGGTGGAATTGTTGTCTTATGCTGCAAGCCATTGCAAGGCTAATGCTCATGTTGCTCAACTAAGCAAAGGAGGAGAGCTTATCACATTTGTCTGGTTATTAATGGCTCATCTTGGAATAGGGGATCACTTCGAATATACTGGTCAATCAAGAGTACAAATAAGTTCGTCTATGTCAACTCAATAAACTGGTCGGTCCAAAGGCTTTTTATTAAAAAAAAAAAAAAAATTGAGGATGGGCAGAAGATTTTTTTCTGTATCTTTATTTCCTTTCGGTAGGGATGGAGTTGTTTGTAATGTATATGAAAACACTAATCTATCTTGGCTCCGCAGCTAAGTTTAACTAAAATCATATGCTTCTCAACAACATCATGAATTTGTTTGCTGTGACTTTTAGTGGTTCGCCTGAAATTTTTTTTACAGCAACTTGGGAACTGATGCAACATGACTAAGTGGAAGCAAGTAAAATAATACAAGAAGAAGGATAAATAATTCTTAGATCTTGAGTCTATCAAGGATCTGAGAATTCTTCTCAAAACTATAGAGACTATCTAAGGTTTCAAGGAAAAATACGAAGAAAACTCCTCTGAGTAATTCTTATTGAATGAAAACTGATCAAATAACATAAACTGTCTTTTCAAGAGGCTATAATCATATATTTATAGCCTCAAGAGCCCTAGTACTAGTAAAGAACGGAATTAGGACTCCCACAACCTTGATCCTAGCAAAATAAGTAAACTAAGTCGGTTTAAAACAAATAACAGCGGAAAAATAACATAGAATTCCCCGAGTGTGCTCGATCGCAGGTATAGTGTGATTGATCGCACTGCCAGGGACTTGTGCGCTCGAACGTGCGCTCGTTCGCAGACTCGGTCGCAGTTCCAAGGGCTTCTCCATATCAAGTTCACTGCGCTCGATCGCACTTTGAGTGCGATCGATCGCAGGTTCAGGGACTACCTCTTTTGCTACGTGTGTCACCATCTTTCGGAGCGTCTTCACACAATCATCCATTCAGGTCTTCCTCATATACTCCCAAGCATTGTAGTCTACATCAGGAACTTATCAGCAATGCAGCACATCTATACACATAATCAAACCCGAATGAACAAAGCGTTGAATTGAATCGCACCAATATTGGGGTTGTTATACATTTTATTTATATATATCCACACTACTTCGACCTCTTTTGCTTGATAATTTTTGGCATTGTGCTAATCTAAAAAGTTCTTTATATTTTCAGCTAATCTATATCCACCGAGGGTTATTTATAAAAAATTATTCACGTTAATATTTTTCCTAATTTTTATTTTTTATTTCAACATACAAATTTAATAGATTAACTCTTAGATTTGTTGACTCATGTGAAGCCTACACAAATTCAATAGTGAATTCATCCATTCACTATAGAGATAGTTAAAATATAATGAATTCAATCATTTCTCTTTATTCAATAGAACATCCCTTAAGGGTATATTTTGGTTGGGCTCGAATATCAACTAGAGGCGTTTTTTAAATGGTCATTAGTATTGGCTGGAACCCATATTTTAACAACGTACGCAGAAAAGACTAGAGTGAGTGCAACGAGACATAAATTGTAGCCCTCTGAATTTCTTTTTTCCTTTTTTTTTTTCTTTTTTTCTGGTTAACTCTAGTTTAAAATGCAGGAACCATGGTTGCTTCATGACTTTGCTGAAGATTTCTATGGGGAAGATTTGCGTCTTGTTGTAGTTGGTTATGTACGACCTGAGGTGCTATTATATACAATTACTTTTTTGCAATCTTTTGTCCCTTGCTAGTACGTTTTTAAAAATATATGATTTTAAAGGTGAAACTATGATTTTATTATACGCAATTTGTACGTTTTGAAACTACAAATCCAAATGTTGGTTTGAAATGTAGTAGGCCAACTTTCCATACCTTGAGAGCTTGGTTGCAAAGATTCACGAGGACGGGAGAATCGCAGAGAGAGCTCTTGATCTTCCATTGTATTCAACTTACAAGGACGACCCATATCTGAAACCCTCTGTCAAGGATGGTAGTCATTTTTTAAATTTTCAAAATACATCTTGTTGACCTTGTTGGCTATAATGGTGATTGGAGTTGTTGCTTCCTCTCATTTTAAAAGGGAAATGATTACAACTGTGAAATTCTCTCCTTTTGAATGAGATTCTATGCAGTCCCATGAACACAAATGGGTCTGACACTAGAAAAAAAAAAAAAGGGGGTTTTTTGAAGTAGCAAACAGTAACACACTTTATGTCATGTCACTAATTAGTGACGTGGTGAAATTGACATGTCAATAAAAACTTTATTGACGTGGCGCATTTTCGCACGTCAATAATTATTGACATGTCAATAAAAACTTTATTAACGTGGCACATTTTCTCACGTCAATAATTATTGACGTGCGAAAATGCCACGTCAATAGTTATTAACGTGGCATTTCTGCACGTCAATAAATTATTGACGTGTTATTTTGACACGTCAATATTTATTGACGTGGCATTTTGATAAGTCAATGTCACGTCAATAATTATTGACGGGTCATGTTGCCACGTCAATAATTATTGACATGCCATGTTGCCACGTCAATATGTATTGACGTGGCATTTTGACACGTCAATAAATCAGTAAATTGTAATTATTAATTAATAAGATTAATTATAATATCATTAATTCATATTTATTATGTGTTTCAAAAAAATATATATATATTAGGTAATTAATTGGTATACCCTATGTGTTCAAATTAATGATATATTGTTTATGGTTTATTTTATTTTTATTTATTTTCTCTCTCTCTAATTAATGATTGTTTTCATTAGATCGAACTAAATAACTTAGAGTATAACTTATAAGAAGTGGTGTAAACTACCTTTTTTGTGCCCACCAATAAGAAGCTGTCACCTAGGATTATTGCACAAACCCAAATAAGAACAAAAATACCAGATTATTTAGGTTTATTCAATTTTTTTTTTTTTTTTTTTTAAGAATATTTGCAACCGCCACCCCCAGCCCATTTAGGGTGGTCGGGGAGCCACTTCAGATGGGCTAGATGTGGCCTGCGCAGCCACCTCCACCCATGGGGTGGCTCGCCTAGGCATCCCATGGCCTAGGGGTGGCCCGCGCGGCCACCCCATATGGGCTGGATGTCGCCTGCGCGGGCCACCTCTAGGCCATGGGGTGGCCGGGCTCAGTCACCCCATCAATTTTTGTTTTTTTAAAAAAAAAAAAAAAAAAAAAAAAAAATTGATTTTTTAACGCTTAGGTGGAATAATCTAGTATGATAGTGTTTTTTTTCTTAAATTTAGATTTATTCTAAAATGCTGAAGTATCACTTAATACTCGTGGTGGGCACAAAGGAGTAGGTTTACACCACCTCCTTATAGAAGTCACTCTCAATAACTTATTGCATATATAGAGATTAAATTGAATTTTTAGGTCTTCAAATATCATATATTTTTTAAAACAAAAATCCTACTTATTAATTTGAACACATAGGGTATACCACTTATTAAACAAAAATCCTACTTATTAATTTAGACCTTTTCAAAATCAAATCTAGAACGTTGAAAAAATTACAGATTGACAACACTTAATAAACAAAAGTCCGACTTATTAATTTAGACCTTTCGTATATATAGCTAGCTTGGGTCATGAAATATATAACTACACATATATACATCCTCTAATTGCACATCTCTATATTGATGTCTATCTTTTTGCAAATTCACCCAATGTAGATCGAGAAAATGTGACTATCATTTTCTTCCCAACATATTATAATTATATAGTTTGATTACTCGGTTTCATTATAGCTAATTTATGTATGTAGTTATTGGATCAACCATTAATATTATATATGTATTACAAAAATAGGCAAATGCTAGGGGTTCTTCTAGTCTTAAGTAACTATATATATATTTTTATATCGTTGAATTATTTTAATAACCAACTTAATTAATTTGGACTGCTTCACGGAGTATATTGATTTACAACGTAGGTTCAATTATGTTTAGATAACAAGATTTTGCTATTGTTGTTCCAATAGTAGTATCACTTGGTGAAGAAATGGGTTTTCTCTCTGGGACTCGGGAACCTAGAGTAGAAGGATTGTTTTCCAAGCTGTAGGATCTCCTCCGCAGCTGTGGAAGTAATTTCTTTTATCGGTGATGGACGAGACACAGATGGAGGACGATCTCAAGAGGATGTGGGAGAGTTTCTCCTTTTCGGAGGTGGAGGGCACTGCAATTGAAATCCAAAACCACGTGTGGGAGGAAGGAACCAGGAGAGGTAAGAATTGTTTGGTGGGAAAGGTAATCGCAAATCATCTGGTGAGTAAGGAGACCTTACGAGCCACCCCACTACGAATTTGGAAGCCAGCGGGCACCCCCTCTTTCAAAATCTTGGGGGATAATCTATTCCTGGTAGATTTTGTGACTGAGAGGGATAAGAAAAGAGTTCTGGAGGGGAGGCCATGGGTCTTTGAGGGCAATCTGTTCGCAGTGGAGGACTATGATGGGTTAACACCCCTGGCAAAATATCGTTTTGATAGAACAGCCTTCTGGGTACGAATGTTACACCTTCCTCTGGCATGTATGAGTCTCAATGTTGGTCATCAGATTGGGTCAACAATAGGGCAGGTTGAAGAGGTGGACATGGATGAAGGAGGGATGGGATGGGGTGAATTCTTAAGAGTCAAAATCAATCTTGATTTGACCAAACCTTGGATGCGAGGGCGCATTATTAACATCAATGGGACTGCCATGTTGATTACTTTTCAATATGAAAGACTCCCTAAATATTGTTTCCGTTGTGGTAGGATCAAACATGGGGCGACATGTTGTCCAAAGAGAAACGATGCAAGAAAACATAACACCCCTATTGAGTTTGGTCCCTGGCTCAGAGCAGCATCCCTTAAAAGGGTGTTCGGAGGCTGGCTTGGACAGGAACCAGAACGCAGAGACCCGCCTCAATCCCGACGGAAAAATAGGGGAGGATATGGCAGACAAGAGGGTGGTCATAGATTCTCTCCCAGCAGGAGGAGGCCACGGAATAGAAGCCCGATAGGGGAGGAAAAGTCTTCAAACATGGAGGAGGGGGGCGCCGAGATGTCAAGAACGGCGGCGCGAGGGCACCGAACAACTCAGGAGCGCAGCCCGGAGCCCAACTTTCCTTCCAAAGGTGCATCGCCGAGGACAGCGGGGACCGGAAAATCTGAGAGGGAATCGGAGAGGTGACAACATGCAAGACGGCATGAAGATAGGAAACAGGGATGAAAAATTTTCGGGAGAAATAAATGAAAATCTGCCAGCAGAGGAGATAAGGGCGGATAAGAAAGGAAGGGAGCGCGAACACACTTATGACCAGGATCCGCACCATTTAACAGTTTTTATGGTTGAGCTAGCACAAAAAGAGAAGCAACTAAATGCAGGGGAGGGGCCAAATGGTAATTCAGCTGGATGGAGGGGAGCTGGGGGTAAAGAAACAAGGTCCCTGTCGGGAAATAACTTTTTTACCATGGCCGATGTGGAGGAAAAAATGAAAACGGCCAATTTTGATGAGTGTCACATTATGCGGCGTGCAAGTGATGATACTTGGCAAAACAATGGATGGTTAAAGCCTCCTGGAGTCTCCAGTGGGGAAAATCTGGGTAAACAAAAGGTGCGGGATTCCAATGGTGGAGTGGAGGACGTGGCAAAAAAGGGGCGTCTGAGAGAAGGACGTCTTGTGAAGCCAATTGGTGGGAATGTTAACAATGGAAAAAATGGATCGGGAATGGTGGTGGCTGGCTCTCAGCCTTGCCGACCGCAATGAATCTCCTCAGTTGGAACTGCCGAGGGCTTGGGAACCTTCGGACAGTTCGGGAACTTTGCCGGATGGTAAAGGAAAAGAAACCGAAATAGTCTTCTTAATGGAGACAAAGCTAAGGGCAAATAAGATGGAACAGGCGAGAGTTCAACTGGGCTTTGACCATATGATGGTGGTGGACTGTGTTGGCCGAAGCGGTGGATTGGCTTTGTTGTGGATGGCTAAATCAGGGGTAGAAATTCTGAATTACAGTTGTCGGCACATTAATGCCAAGGTTCTAGCTTCTCCGAGGGTTACTCCGTGGAAGCTTACGGGCTTTTATGGTCATCCCGACCCTAGCAAAAGACCCGAGGCATGGACCTTACTTCAATACATAGCTACGATGGATCCTTCACCGTGGTTGTGTTTTGGGGATTTCAATGAAATAATTTGTCTAGAGGAAAAAGTTGGTGGAAACGGACGTAGACGGGGGCTAATGGAAAATTTCCAACATACTCTATAAGTGTGTGGATTGTCGGATTTGGGTTACAAGGGGCCTAGGTTCACTTGGAATAATGGTCGTGAAGGGACTGACTATACCAAGGAACGACTCGATAGAGCAGTTTCAAACCAGGGTTGGTGTGAATTATTTCAAGGAGTGGAAGTGGTGGTTGGGATTTCAATCTGGTTGGATCACTCTCCACTATCTATGCGATTAAACGAACAGCCAGCCATTCAGAGGGGAGCTCGAAACTTTAAATTTGAGGCAGGATAGGAGTTAAATGGCCGGTGTCGTGAAATCATAGAAAACTCGTGGAGGGGAAACATTAACCATACAGACCCGTGGCTCTCTCTGACGAAGAAGATGGCAGCTTGTCAACGGTCCTTGATGAAATGGCAGCGGGAAGAAGTCAAAAAACCGAACAGAATATATGGGGAGCAATGCCGAAAACTGGCAGACCTTCAAGGTGGAGAAAATGATCCGGATGGTGGGCATGCAATTGCAATCCAAAAGGAGTTGAAAATCCAGCTAGAGCAAGAAAATTTAAAGTGGAAACAGCGCGCAAAAATGGAATGGCTCAAATTTGGAGATTGCAACTCCAAATTCTTCCATGCATGTGCGAACTACTGACGAAAGGTAAACAAAATCAATCAAATCCGGGATGAAAGAGGAGATTTATGGAAGACTCAGGAGGAAATTACACAAGCCTTTGAAAATTATTTTGCAAATTTATTTACCACGGGGGGTTTTGCATGTTTTGACGAATGTTTAGAGTCGGTAGAGGAGAGGGTGACGGAATCAATGAACGAGTCGATCATGAAACCGTTTGGGGAGGACGAGATTAAGGCGGCTCTTTTCCAAATGGCCCATTTAAAAGCTCCAGGTCCTGATGGTTTCAATGCGGGCTTTTATCAGAAGAATTGGGACATTGTGGGCCCTGAGGTTTGCAAATCTATACTTTTCTCTCTCAATAATGCTGTCCTGGATAGTTCGATAAATGCTACGTATATAGCTCTTATTCCTAAGACATTAAACCCCACTTGTGTCTCGGAATTTAGACTGATTAGCTTGTGTAATGTACTATACAAGATTTTGACGAAGGTTTTGGCCAATCGGTTAAAAGAGATTTTACCTAGCATTATCTCACAGTATCAAAGTGCATTTATTCCTGGACGCCTGATCTCAGACAATATTTTGGCTGCGTATGAAACCCTCCATACCATGCAAACCCGAATGCGGGGTAAGAAAGGGTACATGGCAGTTAAAATAGATATGAGTAAGGCTTACAATAGGGTGGAATGGGGATTCTTGGAGGCGGTTATGGGGAGATTGGGTTTCACACCCCAATGGATAAAACTTGTCATGATGTGTGTCTCTTCAGCACACTACGAAGCTTTGGTTAATGGAGTACCTTCGGGTAGGATTGTGCCAACCAGGGGAATCAGACAAGGCGACCCTCTGTCTCCTTATTTATTTCTAATCTATGCTGAGGCCTTCAGTTCGTTACTGTTAAAGGCGGATAGAGAGGGTGACTTAGAAGGGGTGCCTACTTCTAAACGGGGACCTCGACTAAATCACTTATTTTTTGCTGACGACAGTTTACTATTTTGTAGAGCAGATTTGGGTCACTGGAATCGTATCTCTAGCCTTCTCCACAGCTATGAACGAGCCTCGGGACAAAAACTGAATCATTCCAAGACAGCCATTTTTTTCAGCCACAATACCCCTGGAGATATGAGACAGAAAATTCTTGAGGTGGCGGGAATTCCAAGCTCCCAGAGATATGATACCTATCTCGGCTTGCCAGCCTTGGTGGGTAAGTCCCGGACTAAAGAATTTAAAGGGATTATTGATAGGGTGTGGAAAAAATTGCAAGACTGGAAACTCAAACTTTTATCCCAGGCGGGGCGGGAAATTTTACTCAAGGCGGTGGTACAAGCAATTCCCACCTACTGTATGAGTGTATTTAGGCTTCCTAATACATTATGTTCCCAACTAAACTCTCTCATGCAACAGTTTTGGTGGGGCGCCTCAAGCGTACATTGGATGAGTTGGCACAAGATGGGCTTTCCTAAGTCTAAAGGAGGGATGGGGTTTCGGGACTTTAGATGTTTTAACAAGGCTCTCCTTGCTAAACAATGTTGGCGGTTATGGCGAGAGCCGGACAGCCTAGTCGCTCGCATCTTGTCGGCAAAATATTATGCTCACAGTTCTATTCTTGAGGCAAAAGTGGGGCACAAACCATCCTATGCCTGGAGGAGCATTGTAGGTGCATGTGAACTGTTGCAAGAGGGCCTGTTTTGGAGGATTGGCAATGGAGAAAATACGAAGATTTGGGGCGATAAATGGGTCCCCCCTCCAACTACTTTCGCTATACAATCGACCCCTCGGATCCTTGAACCGGGAGCAAAGGTGGCGGAACTCATTGATCGAGATCTTCAAAGGTGGAACAAAGAGTTGCTCGAGAGGGTGTTTGTCCCGGGAGAGGTGGAAGCCATTCTGTCCATACCTGTAAGATTATACTGCACTGATACTGTCATCTGGAGGGAAACTTCCACTGGTCTCTTTAGTGTAAAGAGTGCTTATCATGTGGCCATGCGGAAGGAAACACAGAAGCAGGCGAGCAGCTCCCATACTGGATTTTTAAAGAAGTTGTGGGGTACCTTATGGGGTCTTAAAATCCCCAACGTGGAGAAGAACTTCCTTTGGCGCGCCTATCATGAGATCCTGCCCACCAAAGTGAACTTATGCCGAAGGAAGATTGAAGGAGATGCGCTGTGTCCAGTGTGTAGGCGAGAAGATGAGACCAACTTCCACATCTTGTGGGATTGCCCATCGGTGAGGGACGTCTAGAGTGCCAGCCTGAAAAAGTTCCAAAAGAGCTCCCTAGGTGGTCCAACTTTTGCGAGGGTGATGGAGGAATTATTCACGAGCTGCGAACCAAAAGAACTATGTTTGTTTGCAGGGATAGCCCGGAGAGTGTGGCATAGGAGGAATGCGCTGGTCCATGAAGGTCTGTTTAGTCATCTGGATGCATTGGTTCAACAAGCCAATATTGCTATTCTAGATTTCTCAGAGGCAAATGCTAGGCGAGCTAGTTCCCTATCAGATTTCGCAGAACCTGACGGGGGTCATGATGTTGGGTAACCTTAGGGTGGCGCACATCATGGTCTATATTCCATCAGGGAGAAATTTGATTATCAGGGAACATGAGGGTGGTTTAGAATGCAACAGAGTTGTTGTTCATTTTGGAGTTGTTTGTATTCCTGATTAGTGATTCATCAATAAAGTCTTCATTTATCAAAAAAAAAAAAAACTATATATATTTTTAAAAACCAAGTGAGCAAAATAGAACCCATTTATTTTTCAGAAGTAATTAAATATTTAATAAAAATTCAATATTATTGGGTAATTAAATATTAATTATGAATCCGACCAAAGGGCACAGACCTTCTTCCCTCCTTAATTAATTCAGGAGGAAAAAATATAAATGAATTTCAAAATAATTGTAAATCTAGTATTTTTCTTAATTATTATAAGTATAGTTGGTCGGATGATCAGTATATTCTATAAACTAAAAAAAAATTAATGGACCCCTCTTTAAATTCAAACCACCCCAACTAATTTGGTTGACCCAAATAATTGACCCTCTTTTTCTGCGTTGAACAACTCAATATTCATGGTTTGTTTAGTTTTGATTTTCTCACCTGGTCAACACATTAAATATTAATTAGAAGTAATTAAGAAATTTCATTAAAAATTCAATATTATTGAATTATTGATGCGTTACATGCTGAGAAATTATTGACGTGCCACAAAGAGTTGACGTGCCACATATGGTACGTCAATAATTTATGACATGTCAAATGTGGACACGTCATAAATTTACTTAGAGAATGCGCGCCTGCATCATGCCTTTTCATCGCCTTCTCCCTCCTTCTCTTTTCTCCTCCCGCGCACAGACCCCTCCCATTTTTTCCTCCGGCCACCGGTGACCGTTCTCTCTCTCACAGCTTGCTCTCTCTTTCACGGCTCGCTCTCTCCCTCACTCGCTCTCTCTAGCTAGGTCAAATTTGAACCCTAAAAAAGCCCAACAAGCTAAAAGCCCGCCACTCTCTCCCTCTGGCGATACTCTGGCCATCACTCTCTCCCTCCGGCAGTACTCCGACCTCTCTCTGTCTTGCTCCTCTCCTTAGGCCTCTCTAATCCGTACGTCCATCTGCAGGTATATATATATATATATATATAATTTTTCATATTATAAAATAGAAGGATGTTGTGAAAATTGTCACTTAATTTTAAGCTCTGTTGGCATGCATAAAAATAAAATAAAATAAAATAATGATAAAGTCAACATATCCCTTCAAACTATACATAAAAAATAAAATAAATAAATAAATAAATAAATAAAAAAAGAAAAAAAAGGAGTAAAGTTTAGGTACCCATCAAATTACTATTTAATTAATAATATTTCCTTAAACTTTTAATTGTAGCAATCCCTTCAAAGTACCAAATCATTAACCATGTCCTAATGACGAAATTTCCTTTAGTAAAATAAACCACTCAACTAATCTATTAAAAGTTGAAACCCAAAAAGCCCGCCCTCTTTCTCCCACTTCCAACACCAGCAGCTCCTGGCAATCGCCACCGCTCAAGCTCTCCTCCTTCTCCTCTTCTTCTTCTTTCACTTCATGCGCACTTGCATTACATTTCTCTCATTTCTCCTCCCCCAAACGGCGTCGTCTTACTGGCAGTGTGGTAGTGGCTTAATCTTCTAGGGTTTTATATGTTCTTCGCAATTTATTAGTCTCACTGATTCAACTACTGATCTCTGATCGACCACCTTTTCCAAGTTTCATCCATGAAAACCGACGATTCCTAGCGTGTGCTTCCTTTTCAGCTTCAATTCGACAAACCAGTCGCCTCTCAGGTTTTCAATGTGGCTGTACATGTGTGCTGTGCTGTGTGTATGTGTGCGTGCATTTTCTAATTCGGGGATTTACAATGGCAGATAAAAATTTCGGAATGGAACCCCGAGAAGGATTTGCTGGCCGTGGTTACGGTAGACTCCAAGATTTTGCTGCATCGTTTCAATTGGCAGAGCTTGTGGACAACTTCTCCTGGTGATTGTCTCTCTCTCTCTCTCTTTTGCCTAACTCAATTTCCACGACTTGTATTAATCTGTTGCAAATTTCAGAATCCAAATTAAGTCGTTCAGTTGGTTGATTGTTGTAGTTTCCTATTCAATTGATCATAATTTGGTTTTACTTAATTCAATACACACATGTATATATCTATATTTGTATGTGTATATGGTATACTGCTCTGATTATATATATATAAAAAAAAAAAATTAAAAAAAGTTTCTTATTTCTTATTTTTTATTTTGGGTTCAAATTTTGCTGTTGGATTTCAACATTCGCGAAAAGTGCCTTAGTAGTGTACTTAATTACTGAATTCTTAAAACATTTTCTAGGAATTGAAGGTGCATAACATCATTATGTTGGCGACCTGACGGTAAAGCCATAGCTGTTGGGCTTGAAGATGGAACAGTACTCTCACTGCACGACGTTGAAGTTAGTAGCCTTACTTTATTGTTCGAACTTGCTATTGGCCGGTACTCATTAGTTGGTTGTTACTTTTTCTAACTCCTAGATTTCTCTAACTCATTAGTTGGTTGTACAACCGTGAAATTTATACTAGAATTTATATTTTTCATTTCTTATACCTTCGCTAATACCGGTTATTCTTTAATGTCAAGCAGAATGAAAAGTTGTTGAGAAGTTTAAAGTTCCACATTGTTGCTGTTGTTTGTCTTAATTGGGAGGAGGATGGACGTCTGATTACTGTATGCTTTTGTCTATCTATTTGCATTCCATGTACTATTTTGAGCCCAGTGGATAACATGGATTACTTGACAGCGTCATTTGTTAAAATTCTGAGTGGGAAATATACATTTTGCAGAAGTTTTGGTTGGATGCTTACTAAGAATATATTTTTTGAACTTGTAAGTTTGCAATAGACTCTATTAAGTTTGAAATTGTAGTTAAGCCATGGAAGCTTGTGAAATTTTGAAAATCTAGCATATCTATTTGTTATTCATGCTAATTTTATTCATTGAAGCCATTTGTCTCATATTAATAGAAACATTTCCCGACGTTGTTGGCTATAATGGCAATTGGAGTTCTTGCTTCCCTTCATTTGGAAGGGGAAATAATTATAAACTGTTGGAGAATGGGCTGCCAAATAGGCGCATGGGCAAGCCTCCAGAGCCCATCTTGTGGGCAAGGCTCAGCCTCACAATTGGCTCTTTGAAGCCGATCAACGATCGATTCTGTCAAGCAAACTCGACCGCCATAGGGGACCATATCAAAGGCACATTCCGCGAGATCCTCTAAAATCAAAGGGGCTTGGAAATTCCTTCAGGGAGATTGATGTTTTGAAGATTACGAATTAAGATTTTTTGATCATGAGTTCATGATCCACTTCTTGTTCTTTAAGCCTTTCCTCTATTTATTTTTTTTTTATTTATTTATTTTTTTTTTTTGCGTTCAGTTGTTGCAAAATACATAGGCATTATTTGGTAAACAGCATACACGCCTAATTTATGAGTTGGCAAAAAATAAAAAAATAAATAAGAGTAATAATTGGTATAAAAAGTGAAAAAGTTTTATTTTATAGTTATTTTTTTGTTTAAATAGTAATAAAAAGTAAATAATGTGATATAAAAAGTGAGAATATTTTGATGTTGATATATTTAAAAATAAAATAAAATAAATAATAAATAATACATGAATGGTATTTGAGGGTGCAGTGGGAGGGTGTTCAACAAACCCCCTAGACTTCTGACAGAACAGTATTTAGTTAAAGCAAACAATAGTTGTTGATTGTGTGCCTATTGCTCTAATAGCAAGAATCGCCATGAGTAAAAAATAGTTTGAACATGAAGATGTGGTAACGTGAAATAACTAGTCCAAAGTTTCGAAGGTACGTTTTTACGATTTCTAAGTTTCGAAGGAATGTTTCAATAATTTTTGACACTTTTCAAAAAATAATGCCTTGCTTATGAGAGTAGGGAGAAGGTACGAAGATACGAGGGAATAGGATAAAGTGAAAAGGTTGTATTCTAGTTGTGCTAAAGACGTTAGAATGGATACATGTCAAACACTATTCTTGTTTAATTATACTTTGAACCAATTGTAAGATAAGAATGGATACTACAATTTTTCTTAAAAGCCACTTACAATGTTGATATAATTGATGAAATGATTAAACTCTTCTCTCTCCTGTGAAGTGTGAAGAGTGAAAATGATTAATCATTTTACAAATTATGGACTCTTAAGTCAATTTTATAAATAATTTATAGTAAAAGCTTGAAATATCCCTAGAAACTTTGACAACATGGATTCCAAAAGGGCACACATCAATGAGTTTAACTTGGTATAGGATAAACCTCACTTCAATTGCAAGAAGCATATAGAGACGAGTTTGCTTCATGTGCTTGAGATTCAAATTCCATGACAAAGCCCTTAAACTTGCGAATAAGAATGACATATTGAACCTGAAGTCCCAATTATTCTCGACGAAAAACATCTATAAATCCCAGTTTTGATTTTAACTTACACATCAGATATTGGCTTCCCATTTTTGTGTGACATTGACACCTCTCGATCTCTTCCATTTGTGATTCTTTTTTCCAAAACAATAGCATTTTCATCCCAGCCGACCGTTAGTAAGGAAACAAGCAAGTCCACTATCCCAAATCTTGTCGACCGCCTCAATACCGAAGCCGAGAACTTGCTTCCAAGAACGTCAAGGGAACTCTGATATCTTTATCCATTCCCTTTCAGTTTGGTGGCAGGTATGTTTCACCCTTGTACATCACATGGCTAAAGAGGGTCCTACAATTTAACTTGATATAGTATAAACTATAAAGGTCACCTCGATTACAAGAAGCACATGAGACTTAGATTCCGCCACAAGCCTTTAAACTTCAAATCTTATCAAGCATTCCCATATTTTTCTCTAAATTTTAACTAAGTATTTTTTTTATTATTATTATTTTATAAAGGGTTAAATACATTTTACACCGGTGTGGTTTAACTACTTTATTTTTACTCACCTAGGTTTCATTTTGTATAGCAGGTAGTACATTGCTTATGGCTAAAAACAAATATAGTACTTCATTCTAATTTTCATCCATAAATTAGCAGAAATCAATGACAATATCCTTAAAAATTCGACACATGTTTTTAAAAATATAATTTAAAAACTAAAATTATTAAAAAAAATTAAAACAAACAATTAAAAAAAAAAAGAAAAAAAAGTGGCTTTGGGGTGGCTCCAGCCACCATTTTTTTTAATTTTTAATGTTTTTAATAATTTTGGTTTTTTTTCTTTAAATTTTTTTTAAGGATATGTGTCGAGTTTTTAAGGGTATTGACATGAATTTCTGTCAATTTATAAATGGAAGTTGGACGAAATTACAAAGTGGAGATGACTAATTGAATGTAGGAGAGTTTTATCTAAATTTTAGATTGCAATCTATTTTAGCTAACTCAATGCAAATGTTCTGACACCTAATTTAAACCAAAGACCCAATTATTTTGGACAAAAACTAGTTAAATCCCAGGATTTCTTGGGTGGATAATAGCATCCTAAAGACAAACAATTTCTTGTAATATTCAAAACAATAATATGTTGAAATATGCAATGGAAAAAGATTTAAAATTACCTACGTTCATACTTGAGCGAAACAAATAACTTAAGCAACATGAACTATGAATAATTTTTTTTAATTTTTAGTCAAAGAGGTGTCTTCTAAGCTATGCCCACTAATACCTCATACATGGAATAAACATGTTTCTGTATTCATAGGCTAGCTAGGTCATATACGGACGATCAATTAAAACTTTTTCTTAATTATTCATCTCATTAAGTAATAAAAATTCAGAATAAAATCTATTTCAATTATAATTCCACAAATAATTATAATTTGTGATAAATTACTGAACACCTCCTCTTTTTTTTTTTTTTTTTTGACATAGACAGCTTAATTTTTGTATACTTAAATTGTACATGGCATGTGGGCCCAGTTTCTAACATTTCTTAGTCAGCTAAATTATTATTATTAGTGTTATTATTATTACTTTCACCGAGTGCTCAATTTGCTTCCAGAACAATTATAAAGGTAAAAAATACTATCAAATATTGGGTTTGGGTTTTGTTGATGTATGAATATAAGACAATATAGATCAATTATATCCCGATACATTTAATTAAACGGGTCAAACTTCTTAATCTAAACCATCTAATTCCGTGTTAGGTTCATGTCGAGTTTGCGGATTGTTTAAAAAATTGCTAGCCCTAGTGTCAAGTTTGAGTCATATCGAACAATAAGTATAAAACTATATAACTCAACCATAACCCGAATCATTTAATTAATTGTATTTATAGTTTGTCCATAAAGTTGCCGAAGTAATACGATTGTAATGCATATAAAGTTTTATTGTCTTACAAATAAACATGTTACGTCCTTGAATGTAATTATATAAGATTTTACAAACATGTTTAAAAGTTTGTTCATTCAATGTAAGCCGTTGTCGTCATTTTTATAATTTATTTTAGTCTTTCGTTGGATACAGTTATTCTTATAGAAAAGCTGTCCACAAACTTTGGTGATCTATAGTTAAACCATTATATTATACGAGTAATTCTAGAAGGTTCACTTGTGTCCTACGAAAAATAATATGGCTATTAAAATCACCATTTGATCAAAATTCATCAATCATAAGCTCAATGGTGATTTTAATAGCTACATCATTCTTAGTAGGACACTAGTAAGACACAAGTAGGCCCCCTAAAATTACTCTATATTATACTGTCAACTCTTATGCCAACTATTACAATGAGTAATCATGTGTTGACCATATGATGTTTCCTTTTTATGTTCTATTAGAGCTACCTTTTACCTGCCCTCAATGTACGTATTTATGCAATCTTTGTGTTTATAATTTGTCCCTAGAGTTAGTCTTCACCGTTGTCAATTTTATAATTTATTTTAGTCTTTGTGTGGATACAACTATTCTTATAGAAAAGCTGTTAACAAACTTTTTGTCCATAATTGAACCGTTATATTATGCAGTCAACTCATATACCAACTATTATAGTGAGTAATAATCATGTTTTTGACTATTATAAACAATTGAGTAAATAAATTGTTATACAACTGAGATAACATTATAGTGAAAATCAACTTTTCATATTTTTTTTAAAGTACTGATCCAATGATTAATTTTCACTATCACATTATTAAATTATGTAGTACATAGTAGTATAAATAACAGTCTACAAAATAATCTATTACTCTGACCGACTATATATTATTCGACTTGTCGTACAAAATAGCATAATATAAATCTATATCTATCTACCTCCTGCTTTTGTGTTAGCAACTTAAAAACTAACACTTAAAGTTGTCATCAACAGGGGTGAAATTAGAAATTAAGGAGAAAGAAAATTAAACAATTACCAAGGGAAGGATATATATGTCTAACTCCATCAAGAAGTTGTATGATGAATGGAGCATCCAAGGTTTCGTTTTGTTCAGTCTCTCACTACAGATCATTCTAATTCTGTTTGCACCATTTAGAAAACGCACAGGAAATGTGATGGTAATCTCGCTGATTTGGGTAGCTTACTTGCTGGCCGATTGGGCTGCTATCTTTGCATTGGGACTTATTTCCAGCCGTCAAAAATATACTCAAAAATTTGATGATCATGCTGACATTCTGGTGTTTTGGGCTCCCTTTCTTTTGTTACACCTTGGTGGTCCAGATACCGTAACTGCTTTTGCTCTGGAGGATAATGCTCTCTGGCTAAGGCACTTGGTTGGGCTCCTAAGCCAGGTTGTGACTTCTACTATTATCTTTGGCCAATCCCTTCCCAGTAACAAGTTATGGGTCCCTACTCTCCTTCTGTTTGTCGCTGGAACCATCAAGTATGGTGAGCGAACATATGCTTTATTTCAAGCAAACCTGAATACATTTCGAAAATCCATGCTTCAAGCGCCTGAACCAGGACTTAACTATGCAGAGTTAATGGAGGAATTTGAAAGAAGAAAATTCTATAACAAACCCCAAGCTGGCCGAATAGTACCCATGAGCAACTTTATACCACCCGATGTCGATTCTACTGCTGTAGAGGTGAGACTTGCTTATCACTTCTTCAAAATGTTCAAGGGTCTCATTGTGGATCACATCTTTAATATCCATGAGCGTCGGGACAGCCGAGATTTTTTCGGTGGGGGAAGCGCAGAAGTTGTTTTGAACGTCGTAGCAGTTGAACTCAACTTCTTGTATACAGTACTCTATACGAAGGCTGTCGTGATACATTCAATATTTGGATACTTTGCCCGGTTTATATCCAGTTGTGCGGTTGTTGCAGCTCTTTCAACCTTCTATTCAATAGATAAGCATGGTTTTGGCAAGATTGACGTTGAAATTACCTATACCTTTCTCTTTGGTGCCATAGCCTTGGATACAATTGCTCTCTTTATGATGGCTTTCTCTGATTGGACTGTTGCTCTTGCTTCCACCCTGCAGTTGTCGAGGAATAAAAGATGGAGAGTAATAAACATTTACTTTCTCCATCTCAAGAAGATAAACTGGGGGGAAGATATAGAATCAATGAGTTGCTGGGGACGGGCTAGACGAATCCTATTCCGGAGGTGGCATGAATCATTGGATACATACAATTTTATAGATTATAGTCTACAAGAACGTTCAAAAAAGAACCTTACACCCCTTAATTATTTTTTTGGCCGGATATTAATTTATGTCAGTGAAAAATTGGGCCTCAAGGATTTCTATGATCGGATGAAATACGTTTCCATGAAACCATTAACAAAAAAGCTATGGGTTTTCATCTTTGATGAGCTGAAAAAGTACTCCGATTTCGCACGTAATCCTGAAAATGCGAGGAGGATACGTTCAACCCGAGGATATAGGGTTCTACAAAATATTTCTGGGATTATTGGCATTGAGAGTAGCAAGTTTGAGGATTATATTGCCCACGTTGATTGTGATGAGAGCCTTATGTTATGACATATTGCTACAGATCTCTGCTATCATACCCATACAATCAATGAGAGTGATGAAGACACTAGTAATCGTCGTGAATTTTGTAAAATCCTTTCAGATTATATGTTATATCTTCTTGTTATGCAGCCCACTATGATGTCTGGTGTAGCAGGTATTGGCCAAAGAACATTCCGCGATACCCTTGCCGATGCCAAAAGATTCTTCAACGAAAAGGTCGACCTAGGACAAGAACAAGATCAAGAACATAAACAGGCTTGTACTAGAATCCTTGAAGTAAATACTGTTGTGAAACCTGCTAAGGTGAAGGGAAACAGAAGCAAATCTGTGTTGTTTGATGCATGTATTCTTGCTAAAGAGCTAGGAAAGTTGGAGGGGCAGAAGAGATGGAAGATAATGAGTGAAGTGTGGGTGGAATTGTTGTCTTATGCTGCAAGCCATTGCAAGGCCAATGCTCATGTTGCTCAACTAAGCAAAGGAGGAGAGCTTATCACATTTGTCTGGTTATTAATGGCTCATCTTGGCATAGGGGATCACTTCCAATATTTTGGTTTTGAAAGAGCAGAAATTTCGTCTGAATAAACTGGTCAATCCAATGGCTTTTTATTTAAAAATAAAAAATAAAAAGGAGCATGGGCAGAAGATTTTTTCTGTATCTTTATATCCTTCCTGTAGGGGATGGATCGAGTTGTTTTGCAATTGATGCAGGCAGGAAAAAATCGACATAGCTTTTATTTTAATTATACTTGTATTTTTAATTTTCCTTTTTAATAAGGATTGGTTTTTCCATTTTCCATTAGGATTTTGTTTTTCCTTTTCTATTATGATTAAGTTTTTCTTTTCCAATTAGGTGTGGTTTTCCTTTTTCTTGTTAAATTAGGAGGTGCCTAGCCTATATAAATGCAACTAGTCTTTGTTATTTTTCAATTTAGTTTGAACTATCAATTAAATTTAAGTCTTTCAGAATTAATTATATGTTTGCTTATTTAGTTCAATTAGAGTCATTCTATTTCCTATTTGTTACTTTCTATCTTCTTGAATTTCCTTTTTAATCTTCAAATATTCTTAGTTTATGCTGCTATTATACGTCTCTAGAACAATTTTAATTCTGCCTAGCGTTAGTTATGTATATAAAAACACTAGTATACCTCGGCTTCGCAGCTAAGTTTAACTAAAAGCTAATGCTTCTCAACACCATCGTGAATTTATTGGCTGCAACTTTTAGTGGTTCGCCTGAAATTCTGTTTATGTATAGCAACTTGGCAAGTTATCAACAATGAAACCCGAACGAACAAAGTGTTGAATTGAATCGCACCAGTCTCTATTGGGGGTTATTACACGTTATACATATATCCACACTATTTCAACCTCTTTTGCTTGATAATTTTGTGGCATTGTGTTAGTCTAAAAAGTTTTCTATATTTTCAGCTAATCTATCCACCGAGGGCTATTCAACTCGATCTCCTTTCAGAACATCCCTCAGGGGTATATTTTGGTTGGGCTTGAGTATCAAATAGAGTCGTTTAAAAAATGATCATGATCATTGGCTGGAACCCATATTTTAACAACCCAGAAAAGACTATAGTGAGTGTAACGAGACACAAATTGTAGCCTCTGAATTTCTTTCTTCCTTTTTTTTCTTTTTCCTGCTTAACTCTAATTTATAATGCAAGAGCCATGGTTGCTTCATGACTTTGCTGAAGATTTCTGTGGGGAGGATTTGCGTCTTGTTGTGGTTGGTTATATACGACCTGAGGTGCTATTATAATATTATATACAATTACTCTTTTGCAATTTTTTGTCCCATTGCTAGTCGGTTTGGCTTTGCAATTTCAAAAGGTCAAAAGTGTGATTTTAAACAAGCTCGCGAAAAATGTATAGCTATGCGTTTTCAAGTCAAGGAAGGGGTGTGTTTTTTAAAAAAATACATGATTTTAAAATACTAAACTGTAATTTTACCAAACATTTAACTGTGTTTTTAGATTACACATTTTGAAGTTATTTTTTGAATCATATTTTTTAGTCACTCGATTTAAAATTACAAATCCAAACGACCCATAATCTTGTGCTTCTTCCACTCTTATGTTGAATCAACTGTTGAACGTTGGTGTGAAATGTAATAGGCAAACTTTCCATCCCTCGAAAGCCTGGTTGCAAAGATTCACAAGCACGAGAGAATCGCAGAGCAAGCTCTTGATCTTCCATTGTATTCAACTTACAGGGACGACCTATATCTAAAACCTTCTGCCAAGGATGGTAGTCATTCTTGAAATTTTCTTGCCGACCTTTGTTGGCTAGAATGGTAATTGGAGTTGTTGCTTCCTCTCATTTAAAAATGATTATAACTGTGAAATTCTATCCATTTGAATGAGATTCTGTGCAGTCCCATGAACACAAATGGGTCTGATGTTGAATGTGGGAAGGCAAAAATCATTCAATATTGTTTATTATGATTCATTTATAAGAAGCAATGAAGAAAGATAATCATTGATGGTTCATGTTTCGTTGTTCGAATTGGTTAACTAATTTTTCTTTTTAGCATAAAAAAAAAAACATTTCTAATTTACATACTCAACTTAGAGCGCGTTGGGTCTTGCAATTTTGCAGTTTAAATGCTCATTTTTAAATAAAATTGTGAAAAGATATTTTGTTTGTGAGTGTGTATTAAAAAAAAAAAATTGAAACCGTGAATAAAATAAAATAAAAATAAATAATAAAAAATAATTTTAAGTTTTACTTGAACGAAAAATTCTGGTTCCATACATATATATATATATATATATATATAAATTTTCATATTATAAAATAGTGTTGTGAAAACTGTCACTTAATTTTAAGCTATGTTGGCATGAATAAAAATATAAGGGTAAAGTCTACTTAACTCTCTCAAATTATGATTTCAATGATAATTTATCTTTTAAATTATTAATTGCGACAATTTACTCCTCAAACTACTAAAACAATAACAATGTATTCTCCGATGCTCGTAAAATGACGAAATTACTCTTATATAATTTTCAATAAGACAAAAATACCCTTAAAATTTTGAAAAAAAATTAAAATTTAATATTTTTATTTTTATTTTAGTAAGGGTAATTTCATCATTTTTTAAAAATTGGGGATATATTATTATTGTTTTGGTAGTTTTGAGGGTAAATTGTCGTAATTGATAGTTTGGAGGTAGATTGTTATTGTGGTGATAGTTTAAGGAGGTTAAATAGACTTTACCCAAAATAAAATAAAGGTAAAGTCTACTTATCCCTTTAAACTATCACATAAAAAATAAAATAAAATATAAAGAGTGAAAGAAAAAAAAGAGTAAAGTTCACGTGTCCATCAAATTATCATCTAATTGATAATATTTTCCTAAATTTTTAATTATAGCAATGCCCTCAAATTACCAAAACATTAACAATCTCATCATGTGAATGACCAAATTTCCTTTAGTAAAATAAACCATTCAACTCATCTATTAAAAGTTGAAACCCAAAAAGCCCGCCCTCTTTCTCACACTTCCAACACCAGCAGCTCCTGGCAATCGCCACCGCTTAAGCTCTCCTCCTCCTCCTCCTCTTCTTCTTCTTTCACTTCATGCGCACTTGCATTGCATTTCTCTCATTTCTCCTCCCCCAAACGGCGTCGTCCTACTGGCAGTGTGGTAGTGGCTTAATCTTCTAGGGTTTTATATGTTCTTCGCAATTTATTAGTCTCATTGATTCAACTACTGATCTCTGATCGAGCACCTTTTCCAAGTTTCATCCATGAAAACGGACGATTCCCAGCGTGTGCTTCCTTTTCAGCTTCAATTCGACAAACCAGTTGCCTCTCAGGTTTTCAATGTGGCTGTACATGTGTGCTGTGCTGTGTGTATATGTGTGCGTGCATTTTCTAATTCGGGGATTTACAATGGCAGATAAAAATTTCGGAATGGAACCCCGAGAAGGATTTGCTGGCCATGGTTACGGAAGACTCCAAGATTTTGCTGCATCGTTTCAATTGGCAGAGGTTGTGGACAATTTCTCCTGGTGATTCTCTCTCTCTCTCTCTCTCTCTTTTGCCTAACTCAATTTCCACGATTTGTATTAATCTATTGCAAATTTCACAATCCAAATTAAGTCGTTCAATTGGTTGATTGTTGTAGTTTCCTATTCAATTGATCATAATTTGGTATTACTTCAGCACACACATGTATATATGTATATTTGTATGTGTATATGGTATGCTGCTCTGATATATATATATTCTTATTTTGTATTTTGAGTTCAAATTTTGCTGATGGATTTCAACATTTGCGAAAAGTGCCTTAGTAGTGTACTTACTGAATTTCTAAAACATTTTCTAGGAAGGTGCATAACATCATTATGTTGGCGACCTGATGGTAAAGCCATAGCTGTTGGGCTTGAAGATGGAACAGTCTCACTGCACGACGTTGAAGTTAGTAGCCTTACTTTATTGTTCGAACTTGCTATTGGTACTCATTAGTTGGTTGTTACTTTCTCTAACTCCTAGATTTGAAATCTATATTTTTCATGTGGTAGGCAATAAATAATTTTGTGAGATTATTTCTATTTTTTTTTCATTTGCTTTTCGGATTTGCCTCTGGTTGTTGAACTGCATAATCATTAAACTAAAGTTAGTTGCATAGATTGTCTGCTTATACATACAGCTTCTGGTCCTTTTCCTGTTTCATATCAGCTCGAAAGTCGTTATGGTGCCTTGTAACCGAGCTTGGGTAGTTCATGATTGCTTTATGAGTACTGTTGACATAACTCTAATATCCAATCTAGCCAATTGACACACAACGTGGTTGTCAGTTGTAAAATTAAAAAAAAGGTTCATTAATCTCTAAGATGACCCATTTATAAATTAGTCATTTTTGCAGTCATGTTGTGTAAGGACTAGATAGAGTTTCCGTAGGTTTTGATTTTCATAGAGTTCTTGAGATAATTTTCTATGTTGAAATAGGCACATTACGTACATGACTTTTTTTTTTTCTCTCTCTCTCTTGTAACTATTCTGGAGATTTACTGCATTGTTACACTACGGCCTTAAGATTTTGCATTTATGGTAGCAGCTGAGGTAGAGCCAAAATTTACTTATTTTATTGTTTACATTCTACCAATCATTATATCGAGGCTGCGATTTTTATAAATAAAGATTTAAATTTTGCTAAATTGGCAGCATCATTTTGCTATACTTTTGTGTTGCTTCTATTTTGTAGACATATATCTTCTCATTCTCGTAATTTAAAAAATAATAATAATAATATTTTTTTTTAATGCAGACATGAGGTAATTTATTTTATTAACTTGTAGAAATGTGAGTATATATTTGACTAATGGGATGGATGTGTAAACTCTTAAATTTAGTGCATATTTCTTGCCTGTTGGTAACTTTATCTTCTCATTATAACAATGTGTTTGTGAGTGTGTACAACAGAGAAATTTATACTTGAATTTATATATTTCATTGCTTATACCTTCGCTAATACCAGTTATTCTTTAATGTCAAGCAGAATGGAAGGTTGTTGAGAAATTTAAAGTCCCACACTGTTGCTGTTGTTTGTCTTAACTGGGTGGAGGATGGACGTCTGATTACGGTATGCTTTTGTCTATCTATTTGCATTCCATGTACCATTTTGAGCTCAGTGGATAAAATGGATTACTTGACAGTGTCATTTGTTAAAATTCTTAGTGGGAAATATACCTTTTGCAGAACTTTGGGTTGGATGCTTACTAAGAATATATTTTTTGAACTTGTAAGTTTGCAATAGACTCTATTAAGTTTGAAATTGTAGTTAAGCCATGGAAGCTTGTGAAACTTTGAAAATTTAGCATATCAATTTGTTATTCATGCTAATTTTATTAATTGAAGCCATTTATCTCATATTAATAGAAATATTTGCCGACTCTTTTATTTGTTCTCTTTTCACGTTGAAGCCTTTTCCTCTCTCTCTTTAAATTGTGGGGGGCGGGGGGTGGAGATCTACTTCTTATTTGGTCACAAAAATATTTTCAGTTCCATCCCCTTTTTCAAATTGGGTTTCAGGATGACAATGGTAACCTATCGACATATGAAGATCGCACTTCTCGTTTCTTCCCTCCTACTCCAACCATTCCTCGGATGCCTGGAGTCATATCTGGAGATGCTGGCTTTATGGATGACAATGAAGGTTCATTCCGAGAGATGTCAAATTCTTCACAACAACGCTTTAATATTCTGTGCAGTGGAGACAAGGATGGAAGCATTTGCTTTAGCATATTTGGCATTTTTCCAATAGGCAAAATTGTAAGTTATTATCTTTCTCTGAAATTACTTCTTAACCATGCTGAGTAACCAATAGGCTGATGACCCTTAGCAACTCTTTTTATGGGGTTGATGACACTCACCGATCCTTGTTGATGACTCTCATAAAGGGTCATGTCATATGGTTTCAAGGTGTTGAGCATGCAATCTCCTAGTCTAACCGTACAATCCTTAAAAAGTGTTCTTGCTTTGATGTAATTATTTTCTTTTTGTTAATGCATATTTCATTTCTACCCAGGGTCCTATTAATATGTTCTCTCAGTCCTCCAAATTGTTAAAAGAGTTGGTTTTTACTTGTGAAAGGGCTCTGGTTCCCTGCTGCATAAACTTGCTTTGGCTTAGGGTCCTGGAATCAAATAGCAGGATATGTAGAACTTTGGGAAAGTTGAATTTGTGGATTTAAAGAAAAGGAAAAAATGATGTCTTGTTAGTTATTGGGCCATCCAATTATGTATTCTTGCTGTTCTTATTCTTGTCTGAACCTCATGGTATGGGTACAAATCCTTGGACCAATAGTTCAGTTACTACTTGAGTTTGGACTAAGTTTCTAGGTTATTTTTTCTTTTCTTTTTTTTTTTTTGTCCCTCTTTTTGCTAATAAGTCATTCCAATATATTCTTTTCAGTTTTATGTTTGATGTGTCACTTAATAGCCTGTTTTATCTTCTTATGTTACTTGTTTATGCTTGTGCATGTACAGAACATACACAAGTTTTTTTCCCCCACTCCTCTTGTCGATATTCAAGCCTCCTACCGACTTCTTAATGCTTCCATTTACAAGGTATATTATCCTTCATGTTTATGGCCTTGAAATCTTTCCAGTATGCATTTGATAATAAGATGTTTTTGAATATTTCAAATATTTGTATTGTGTTGTTTAATTAATTCTTAACCAAATTGGATTCATGCATATAATATTGATGAGAAACATGTACCTAGGAATGAGGAATTTTTAGCCCTTCTCTACCATGCCAACTTTTTTTCTCCCGAGAGGGTTGTAACCAAGTCAAACTGCATTCATTGCCGCAACTACGATTGCACTAGAAGTCCAAACAAGAGAACTTTGGGAAGATTAGAGTCCTTTCCTGCACTCATTGAGAATCAGAGGGCAATTAACCACATGCCATTATGTTATTTTACTCATTATAAGAGCAAGAACAATGCAAATACTTATCATTAAAAAAAAAAAAAAAGGAACAATGGAAATGGAAATAAATAAATAAAAGAAACAGCTTTTTAAGCAAGGTAAGACTTCATGGGAAAACAACTCTTTCACGACTTTGTAGGTGAAGAAAGTGAACAAAGTAACATGATACAAGAGTGGATGCATAAATAACTCATGACAGTTCCTTGCCAAAGTTAATGAGCTGTTGTGACACACCATTTGGTTTCTGCTAGCAAGGATTTTAGTGAACAGATTCTGATCAAATAAAATATTGGCATAGATTGCCTGTCTGCTTGTCAGAACCAACAATGTCCACACAACTGAAAGTCTTAAAGTATGACTTTGTGTTGTCTACACTGATTGATTTCATTTTCTGTGACCACTCTCGTCATCACATTTTAAATAAGGTTCTCGTGCTGGTATTATATACATAAGTGCAGGCATTGCTTGAGATCATAATGCTATTTTGGTTATTGCTTTGGCCTGGCCCCTTTCCCCTCAATTTGGGAATTTAAGTAGCTTAAGATTCAAAGTAACAAAGAAACTGTGCTTAATGCCTTTTTGTAAATACTAATTTGCAGTTTCTGGGACTTCTCGCTCTTGGTGCGTAAAAAATAGTGTTGTAAAGGGTTTAGGGGCAATATCCTGAACAAGGAATTATCTACTAAGTGTTCATGTAATGTTGCCTCTCAAGGAAAAGGAAGAACTTTTAAGGATGAATACATTGGCATGAATATGGATAATATAGCGTGTAGATGTAGCATAGAAAACAGAAAACTGGAGCAGTCAGGGACACTTATAGAAAACAAATTTGTTTGTAAATTTGAAGGAGGAACGCACTGGGGTTTGAGTTTCTGGTAGAAAGTAGCTATTGGAGTTGGATCATATATCTTTAGGTTTTATCAAAATTTAATTATTAGTGATTGGCTTGGATTGAAGTTGATCGCTCTCTAAGTTTCTCTTTCATATATCACCTCTTCTATAATTGGCTATCTATCTAAGAAAAAGAAAGGAACTGATAATAAAATAAGCAATCAAATGAATGTAATTGGTTTTTTCTTCATAAGCATGGGTAATGAATTCTCAGTCTCCTTAGATGGAAAGTCCAGCTATGACACTCATTTCGTATTCTATTGAATAAATAGTTATGTAGGATTTTTTGTTTTAGTAGTGCGTCATAAGAAAACCCTCTTATACACTTTTCATTTTCGAAGTTGCTTACAGATAAGCTCCCAGTTGTTTACAAGAGCAAGCTGATCTTGTTACAATATTTTGTCATTAGGTTGCTTTATCAAAAGATCTTTGTCATTTGATAGTTATGTGCTCGGGAGAACTTGTTGAAGGTAGCGATGAAACAAGAAACAGGAAACTGGCTGGACATGGTATGCATGGCTTGCATTGCTTAATGCTCGATACTTCTATATTTTGGAAGAGGTAACTTTGCAGTAGAAATTGGATTGTTGATAGGTTTTTATATTGTCCTAAAACTCCTCTTTTGTTTTACATTGGATTCTCTCTCCTGTTTCTTGTTCACTATTTCAATTGGTTTCTAGTTGCTGGCATAGATTCAAATTTTTGGGCTCCATGAAGTTGATATAATGATGCTATACATTTGTCCTTCTTGAATCTAGCTGTCCCCCCATCTCCCTCTCTCTCACTCTATCTGTTCCTCATTGTAGGAGAAATGAGCTACATCAAGTAGCTCAACAAGCATCCAATATTGAGGATTTGACTGAGGTTATACGGGCATCACTATCAGTAATGTGTAAGCAGTGGAATGATGCTATGCACACTTTTCATGAGAAGTTTGATTCTTTGTCTACTCTGATTGTCGACCACGGTAACTGCTAATAATAACAAAAAACACAGTTCATGAATGTAATTCATATCTCTTCTGTTCTGTTCTGCCATTCAATGGTTTCTATGATTTGTATATAGGACTTGACTCATCTCCCCAAGAGGAGTTTCTGAGCCTTTTAGGTGGTGCACGGACCAGTCCAGCAGTTCATCAATTTCTAGTTAACTCTCTTGGGGAAGTGGTATGCTCAGCCTTGTGTCAACTTTTTAGAAGGAAATTTTGATTTATTTTTTAGATGAATGAGTGATTTCATCTAAAATAATTTTAGATGAAATTTTGATAGAGTAAGTTAATCACTTAACAGGGTGTCAAACGTGTGTCAAAAGCTGTCTGTGGTGCCGGAAAAGAACTTCAGCGCATTGTCCTTGATCATCTACAGGTGCATTATTACATGACAAGCAACTAGTTACTTTGTACTTCCCATTCACTTTCACCGATATTTGTATGCTATCTGATTCTTTTTTATTGGTATTTAAGCAATCCTATGAATTGAGTTGGTTAAATGCATGGATTAAACTCAAATAAAGGTGTCAAAATACGTTATTTTGTATGGCGAATTCTATAGGGCAAAGATATAATAGGTAATTTTCTTTTATTCTGTTGCAGGAAAAGGCTAATTTCATGAAAATAAGCTCAGAGACCAAAAGAAATATAACCATCCTAAAACCAGATAAATCTCTTTGATGACCTACTATTATCAAAAGCTGACATGCGAGTGCGAAATAACTTGTTACCTAAAAGCTGAAGTTGATTACATTACAGCCTTCTTAAGCAAGGTTTACATAGTAATTAATTTGCATTCCCTTTTTTAAAAAAAAAAAAAAAAAAAAAAAAATTATAGATTTGTTGCTAGTTGTTATTTGGTGAAATTGTGTGGCTGATAATAGTTTTGTTTGTCATGTTCTTCATACCAAGGCCTTGATTGGAAACTAAAAGATAAATTTCCATTTCCCAGCCTGCTGCAGAAATTGTTGGATTTAGGATGGGAGAACTGAGGGGCCTTTCAAGATGGCGTGCACGCTATCAGGGTGTTGGTTTGGATGAGACTCTCATCAATGATGCGACAGAAAAAGCTGGTATGTTACTTGTACAAGTCGAACGGTTTATGAGAGTGCTTTCATCTGTGGTGCAGCAGGTATGCTTTTCTGAGGATCCTTTTTTTCTATTTTTGGAAACTGCTATTGATGTTCAAATGCTCTTCTCTTTCTTCCATATTTCCCAACTATATATTTCTGACAAAATTGTAGTCATAATCTTTGACAGAATATGCTGCTATTTTGTTGAAATTGATCATCTTCTTCAACTCCTAAGAAACAAACTGAGATTAGAAATGGATGACATAATTATGTGACAAAAAGTAGATAAAATAGAATTGTTCCTTAAGTTACATGACATAATTGTAATGTTTGACGAGGCTTGGTTAAGTGTATTTGGTTTTAGGTGAGTCGAAAGTAGTTGTTCATTGCCTCTGCTTTAAGGGGTAGGAGGACAGAGTTGATTTTAGCCAGTGGTGGGGTCTTCTTTCCCTTCCTCTCTCCCTTATCATATATCCATAGAAATATATTACCAACATGTCAATGAAGCCTCGAGACAATTTTTGTAATAATCTCTCTTGCCTTCTCTCTGGATGTTCATGCCATATTCTATTTGAAATCCTGCAAGTTGTTCTCAGATTTGCTTCTTCCTTGTATATATTTTATAAGCGTACATTATGTGTTCCTTTCACCAAGAAGGTTGCATTGAATGGACATCTTAAGAAGCAAGAATTGCTCCTTATGAAATTAAAATAATGTAACTTGTTTGACCAAAAAGGTGTATATTAATTGTTGGATGTTAGGAAGATAATTGTGGAAACTGGGTAAAATAAATAAGAGGACAATCCTCTTGGATTTATATATTTCTTGTTTTAGATTTCTGATGTGTTTTCTTTCAGTTTTCAAATTTCTTCAACTGGCTTCTAAAATGTATAAAGCTGCTAATGTCAGAACCTAGTGATCAGCTTCTACCATATGACAGGTTCACCTTTCTGGTTTTCCTTATTATTCCATTTCGGCACATATTTTGCACTCATTTTACTGAATTATTATTTTGGCAGTGAACTTCTTGTGATATTTCTAAAGTTTTTATATGATCAAGATCCTGTTAGACAGTTGCTGGAACTATCTGAAGCAGATTGTGACATTGAAATTGAATTGTAAGTCAATTTTCAGCCACTGACAATCTAATCTCAATTTTCAGCCATCGACAATCTAATCTGTCCTAAAATTATTTCATTTACTGCCTTATCCATCATTATACATCTTTTTGTGCTTATTATTATTTCAGCTTACATAAAACTT